>NC_047108.1:13293411-13453411 GCF_902500255.1 Thalassophryne amazonica
AGAGAGAGAGCAGCGAGAGAGCGAGAGCGACAGGAGAGCGAGACCGCGAGAGAGAGGAGAGAGAGAGCAGCTGACGAGAGAGAGAGAGAGCAGCTGACGAGAGAGAGAGAGAGAGAGAGAGAGAGAGAGAGAGAGAGAGAGAGAGAGAGAGAGAGAGAGAGAGAGAGACAGCAGCCAGCCAGAGACCCACAGCAATATAGTTCTTTTGGTCATGATCCAACCCTCATGACATGTCTTTATGCTCAGCTCTACAGTACAGTAGAGCGAATGCAACACCGCCCCTGCTGCACCAATTCTCTGGCCAATCTCATGCTCCATTGTCCCCTCACTCGTGATCAAGTCCCCGAGTTACTTGAACTCCTTCACTTGGGGGACTGAACCTTTTATATGTGTAAACTGTTTCAATCTATTGCTTTTTATTTTTACCAAATAAATCTGCAGAACAATTTAATTGTTACTGTTCTCACTACAAGAACTGTCTCAACTTTAAATGATTAACTTTTAAATAACTTTTTTATCTCGTAATCAGACCTTAAAGAAAATAGGACAGCACTGTTTTATGTTTCTTTATATTTTAAGAAATATATTTCTTCACTTGTCCCACATCAGGAACATTTCAACATTTGCTGTGCAGAGAACCTTGCAAATCCAGATGCACTTCAGAACATCCAGTGATGGAGCTGAACACCAAAACCTGAAGCCCAGAAGGAAGAAAAGAACTCTACTCTTCAAAATGTGATGAAAGTGTCTCCAAAACTCCACCAAGAGGTTGAACCTGCAGAAGAGACCATCTGGTTAAATGTCCTGAGGGTCCAGCTCACTTGTTATCTCTGGAAACCAGCACCTGCTGCTATGCTTCTAAATAAAACAAAAGCTCTTTAAAGAGCAACTATTTCATTATTTGAAAAAGCTGTTTCCTTTTATATTTTAACATTAAATGAATGAATCATTAAACATGTCCATGAAGTCAAAGTTCAACTTGCACAGGTAGAAGAAGCCCTGCCTCTATTCTGCATAATTTCAAAACAGTCACAGTCACTAGAATAGTCAAATTCACATTTTAGGAATTACTCAGTCCTGATTACAACATTAAAAACAATCACACAGTCAATTAGGACGTAATTAAATGTTGAAATGACTACATTAAAAATGATTTCATAATGAGTTTTAAGTCACATGACAACATGTGCTGACAAATAACCATCAAGAGTAAATTAAATGTGACTGGAGAAAAATACACATTAATCTTTAACAGACACACAGCAGTTGTTGTTACATCATCTCCTGTTGTGTTTATAATAATTATTTATATTTATTTGCAGTGTCATTTTTCCTGATTGAAATGGAGATATGAATGAATGAATCTACCTGACTTAAAAATGTACACATTATTTTTTATGCTATTTTGTCTAATATGCATTTGTCGTGGACATGAACGAGCGAAGCTCGTCAGCATCTCACCATGTCATTTAGGCCCTTCAGACTTTATTTGAGTAAATGCTTCAGGGGAGCATTAGCATGGCAAAAACCATTCAGCTTGTGGGGGGGGGGGGGAGCATCAGCAGCTTTCATATTCAGGTGATACTGTACATCCACGTGTTTATATATAATAGCCATATAATAAACTAATTATTAATCTCACTTCCTCACAGACATCGTGCTCAGATAATTATTATTATAATTTAGTGCAGCAGCTTATCTTGTATCTGTAACCCATTAGATTTCAAAATTAATCTCTCCAACACTGCCTGTGGTTTGCCATGTTCGTTGATTATCGATATCTGTGGTCACAAACCTTTGTAATGAAATATCTGAATTAATGTAGTGAAGAACCCAACAGGTCTGTTTATACATGCAATTGAAAAATATGATGCATAAAATAAATGATAAAAGTCCAGTTATCTCCTCTTGAAGGTCACACAGCAGAAGTATGTTCTTCATGTGGTTTGTTACAGATGTGAGACGTTTGAGTGAAATCCACCAAACGGTTCAGGAGGAGCTGAGCTTAAAAGGATCATGGGCAGACAGACAGACAGACAGACAGCATGATTCCTACAAATGTCCCAAACTTATGTTTGTGGGAAGTATAAAAATAAAAACCTAATGGATCAGTTCTTCAGTAATTCAGCAGCTGGTCAGGTTCACTTGACTGACTTCAGCCACATCCTCTCATTGTGATGCTTCAGGTTAAAACAAGCTCAATTTGTGTGTGTGAGTGTGTGTGTTCCATGCCCACTCCAACAACTTCACACGTCCTTGAATTTGTCAAGGTTTTAAATAAAAGATGTGATGGAGGTGGAGCACAGGATCGGCGGTCGGACCGGGTGTTTGAGCTGAACCTGGATTACTGGTGTGTGTCCTTCCAGTGAACTCTGGGAGTCTCAGTGTCTGTTCCTCGAAGAGACAATAGAGTATTGTTACAGCGAGGCTGAGCCTCCCACTGAACAGAATCCACACAGGACGTGATGACGATGATAAAAATACTGTAAGAAACGGCAAACAGTCCGCAACACGGCGCCAACGTGCAGCCACACCCACCTTAATAACATGTTCAATAACATCAACAGTAAATCACCTCTGCAGCATGTCTGAGGACACATTTAGATTTGTTTAAGGTTAATATCAGATTCTGATTAATTTTAAAGAATTTTTAGAGAGAGAGGGAGTGTTTAGTGAAAAATATGCATTTTTTCCACTTATTTCACTGAATGTGTTTTGATTTTTATTTATTTATTTTCGAAGATATGATTTGCAAATCACTGCATGGGACTTATTTTTTCCCTCTTAATTTGGATCAAGTTTTTACAATACTGTGCAAAAGTGGTAGATACCTTAAAAATACCTGAAGACTTAGTAAATTACCATTAATAGCCTCATAGATGAGTCAGTTCATTCATTCATTTATTCATTATCTCTTATAGACAAGTCAATGATTTAAAAAAAAAAAAATAATAATAATAATAATTTTGCATTGTGGTTGAATAACTGACATGAAATAAAAGGGCTATATCAGGCGATGCGGGTGCCAGGCACCCGAAGATGATGGACCCTCTATGCAGACTCCCAGACCAGGCTTAGGTGCAAAAGAAATCACTCTTTATTCCAGGCTCAGGTACAGTACATAGGTTATCAATCAGCGGAGTAAAGGTACAAACAGGGCTAGGCAAAAAGACAGTCATGGTTGAGCAGGGTTCAGAGGCAAGAGCAAACACAGACATCAGGGTAGAGGGAAAAAGGCAGGGTTCAGTAACACGGCTATGCAAAAACAGGACTGAATACAAGAGCTGGAATGTGTACAAAGATGACAAACTGGCAGAGGTGTGGAGGCAGGGAGGAGTTTAAATAAGCAGGGGCTGATTAGGTAACAAGATGTACATGAGGTGAATAATCTAGAAAGGGGGCGTGGCTGGAGGACAAAGATTATACATGGTGCAAGATAGTGAGGAACGGAATACACACAGTGGAGTGAAGATGGAGATCAAGACACATGAACAGGTGCAAGAGGGTGAGTGAATGAAAACACAAATGCTGTGGTTCCACCCAGTGGCCTGTTTGGCCATGGTTTTTATAATGACTTTGTTTTCAGGTGTTGGTGAATTTAAGTATTATAATATTCTGTATCTATTCAGGTTGTTTCATTCTTTATGTGTTATTATTTTGTGTATGTGTTCATTTCATCTTATGTCCTGTATAGATTTGTTTGTTCTTCTGTCAGTGGTCTGGTCCTCATGTTCCACCTCTACACCCTCATCTGTCTGTAGTGTTTTTCATTGATACTCCTTCACGTGTTTGAGTTTTCACATTGCTATTAGTCTTTGCGTTCTGTTCACTCATTTGTTGTTTTTCAGTCTTACACTTTATCACTCCGGAGTTCTGTTTAATGATTCTGCTCCTCTTTAGTTATGGTAATTTATTTTCCTTCTCTCCTGTTGTTTCATTTATTGCCATGATTATACTTATACTAGATTTTGTCTGTTCAGTTATGTCTTTTCCCCACACCTTGCTCCTCCCACATGAGTCTGTAGTCCCTCCTCGTCTGTCTCCCACCTGTAGCCATTTTCACTTACTTTATTTAAGTACTTCCTTGGTTGCCTGTTCATTGTTGCCAACCTGTGTTGCACCTCGCCTTTACTCCTGTTCTTTCTCCATGTGTAAGTACCTGATCCCTGTGTAAACCCCTCATAGTCCTCAGTACATTTGGCTCTGCTTTTTGTTCATTCTTTCTGCAGCCTACTTGGTCAGTGAGCCTCACTGTGTTTTTGGAATTGTGTTTTCTGTTATCCTGTGGATTTTTCTGATCTAACTTGGTCACGTTCACATTACAGACTGCTTTGGATTTTTGTGTGGATTTTTGCTGCAACTTGGTATCATTCACATTACAGACTTTTAGATTTTTGTGTCGATTTTTGGTGGAACTTGGTCTCATTCACATTACAGACTGTTTTGGATTTTTGCGTGGAATTTGGGGAGAACTGAATAAGTCACCTTTTTTGCACCTTACCATTTTGTGTTCTGCTCTGTCTGGTTATGAGTTTCAATTTGAACTCTGCTAGCAAACTGTAACAACAAAGCTGAAAGAAACAAAGTGAAAGACGAAGACACAATGGCAGGTGCAGGGGGGTGGAGTGAGAACATAATCAGATGGGCATGAGGAAAACTGAGAACAAAGATCAATCAGAAACTTGAGGACAGAATATAATACTACTATGAACAGGACCTGAACACAGCAGGAACATGAGAACAGAAAATAAGTTCAGAAGAAAACCTACATTGGAACTGATAAGAGAATAATAAGAACATAAATACTAAGACAAAACTGAACCGGAACTGACTAAGAAAATAAAGTGGCTAAACAAAGTATAAGTAAAACAGAGACTACATGATAACAGAAAACAAAACCCGACATTAAAGCACAACTGATAATAACAGAAATAAACAGATGATAAACAATGGAAACACAGACTGACTGAATTAAACAACAACAGAACTGAACCATGACCAAAAGTAAAAAACAAAAGAAAAGTAAAGAACAAAGCGACAAATCAAAACAGAACAGAGTATAAACACACAGACAGAAATAAAACAACTAATAAATCAAAGCCGTGACAGTAACTCTTCCCTGACCTAGAGGGGACAATCGACTACTTTCTGACAGAGGACCATGGTCTCAGATTTAGAGGTGCTGATTTTCATCTCATTCACTCACACTCAGCCTCCAACCTGCTCAGTGCACATCGGCGGTCACTGCCTGATGAAGTTAATAGAACCACATCTGTTGTGAAAGTGTAGGAACACGGACCCACAACAGGGGGTGTAAAAGAACGGGCAATGGATAAGCCAAACAGTAACAATTTAATGTTGTAAATTGTGCACAACGGAATACAGACAACAATCAGTTTGGGACTATAGTCAATTACACGTTGGGTGACGTGTGGGCAGGCTTGAGGATAGGAGACGCCCGTCCAGAACCGAGCCGGATCCCGCACGGCCCTCACCGCCAACGGATCTGAAGAACACCGGAGCCGCCAAGTCCTGGGTCCCCAGGTGGTCACCGTCTCCACCAAACACCAATACAGCAGATAAGGAACACGTCACAGGAAAACGGTTGCAAATGAGATCAGACTATTATTCGTTGTGAATACAGCAGAGAAATTACCTCCAAGGTAGCTGATTTCTCAGCAGGGAGGTGGAGTTGCAGTCCGGCCTTTATGGTGGAGGTGATGTGGATGAGTGACAGCTGGTGCTGATGACGAGTAACAGCTGTCACTCCCGGTTGCTATGATGCCCTCTCATGCTTGAAGCCCGCACTTCAAGCAGGGCACCATCTGGTGGTGGTGGGCCAGCAGTACCTCCTCTTCAGCGGCCCACACAACAACATCATCTGCAAAAAGTAGAGATGCAACTCCGCGGTCACCAAACTGGACACCCGCCGGTCTCTGACTGTGCCTTGAACTCCTATCCATTAACATCACAAACAGGATTGATAAGGGGCAGCCCTGGCAGAGTCCAACACCCACCAGGAACAGGTCCGATGTGATGCCGAAAATGCGGACACAGGTCCTACTTTGCTCATATAGAAATTGGATCCCACATTGCAGCAAATCAGGTACACCATATTCCTGCAGCACCCCCACAGGATGCCCCGAGGGACCTGGTCATATGCCTTTTCCAAGTCCACAAAACACATGTAGACTGGTTGATCATATTCCCAAGACTCCTCTACTGTCCTTGCAAGGGTAAAGAGCTGCTCCACTGTTCCACTATTTTTTATTTTATTTATTTATTTATTTATTTTTTGCATTGATTCAACATATTTCAGAACATTACAGGGCCAATAAAAAAAACTATATTTTCCAGACTGTGACTGTTTTTTTTCATACTTTGGCAGATCACTCACTCACTCATCTTCAACTGCTTATCCGGGATTGGGCTGTGGAGGCAACAGCTCCAGCAGACTTCTCTTTGCCGGGACACATTGACCACCTCTGACTGGGGGATCCGGAGGCATTCCCAGGCCAGTGTGGAGATATAATCTCTCCACATACAGTCTTGGGTCTTCCCTGGGGTCTCCTCCCAGCTGGATGTGCCTGGAACACCTCCCTAGGAAGGCGCCCAGGAGGCATCCTTACCAGATGCCCAAACCACCTCAGCTGGCTCCTTTCAACATGAAGGAGTAGCGGCTCTACTCCGAGCTCCCCATGGATGACCGAACTTCTCACCCTATCTCTAAGGGAGACACCAGCCACCCTCCTGAGGAAACCCATTTTGGCTGCTTGTACCTGCAATCTAGTTCTTTCAGTCAAGACCCAACCCTCATGACCATAGGTGAGAGTAGGAATGAAGATTGACCAGTAGATCGAGAGCTTCGCCTTTTGGCTCAGCTCCATTTTCGTCACAACAGTACAGTAGAGCGAATGCAACACCGCCCCTGCTTCACTGATTCTCTGGCTAATCTCACGCTCCTCTAAGCGTGAGATTAGCCGGAGTCAGCAATCCATCGGTTTCCTGCTGAGAACCATGGCCTCAGATTTAGAGGTGCTGATCCTCATCCCAGTCACTTCACACTTGGCTGTGAACCGATCCAGTGAGTGTTGGAGGTCACCGGCCGATGAAGCCAACAGGACCACATCATCTGCAAAAAGCAGTGATGAGATCCTGAGCCCACCAAACTGGAAATCCTCCTCCCCCCGACTATGCCTTGATATCCTGCCCATGAATATCACAAATAGGAGTGGTGACAAGGCCACCTCCTACAGTATCTCCTGGGGTACCCGATCATACATTTCTTAAATCACACAAGTGAAATTAAGTTTCCTCAAGGCTCTAATCCACACTGACATCAAAGTTTATCAAAAGACAAATTTGTGAAAGCAATCAGATCTAAAAGTTGCTGTTTTTTAAGAAAGTGACTATTAGTAAATAAAATACACCCAGATTTAAAGTTAAATAACTGATCATTAATAATCTTGTTATCTTTCATTCAGTCCCACTTTCCTTTTTATATTGTGTTGTTCTGCTGATTCTGTCACCAGATCTGTGCATTTGGAACCATGTCAGCAGGTCACTGGGGACTAACAGAACACTCAGGACCTGCAGATTTGGGTGAATTTCAGCAGTTTTCACCATCTTGAAAATTACTCTGAAAATGCTTCCATTGGAAATTTTACCTCAGCATATGTGCACCAAAAAAATGCTTAAAACTGTCTACAGTAGTTGAATCAAGGTATGGTAATAACTATTACAAAAAAAGCTAATTCATAAATATTACAATGATATCACACATTTCAGTGATGAATGTGAGTTTATTACTCAACTTGGAGATGTTTTTTTTTTTTTTGGAAGGGGGGGTACTGTTATGAATTTAAAACTAAAAACTCTGCTCTGCATTAAAGAACATTTTTGCTCTGATAAAGGACCATTTTCACTCACTGTGACTCGTAAATGATTAGTTTTTGAAATCAGAAAGATTCCTCTTTAATCATTTTAAACCACCCAGAAAGAAAAGTGATTTCTCGTCTCCTGCATCCTTCCCTGACACTTTTCTCTTCCTCTGTCCTACAAAGAGAAACAAAGCAGGCATTCACCTTCAGTGCTCTCATCCTCTCATCTTCCTCCCATCGTGTCCTCCCTCCTGGTAAATATTTGGACTCTGAGTACACACTGATGCTTAATTGCTGTTTAAAACACTGCACCAGTGGTGTCGCCTTGAGTTTGATTTGAATCATCTGTGGGTTCAAAGCCAACATCATTTCATTTCACTTTTTTGCATCTTACCCTGACACAGCTGTCTGTCCATTAGCACTTGATCAATGTTGCTAAAGCTCAGGGTCATGCTACTGCAGTTAACCTGTTAAAGGTTATATAGGCTGGAATGACTAATATTACTATTTATCATAAAACAAGCTAAAATGCTAAAATCGCTTCTGCTTGTACACTTTTGAAGCTCAAGGTTATACTGCTGATTTGAACTTTTTGCCTCAGAAATAAGTCTACAAATCTATGTGAACAAAATCAAAATAACAACAAAAACATGGCCATTATCAAGTTGCTTCCATTCCCATTTAAGCATCTTTGCTTAAAGTGAGAGGTAACTAAAGCTCAAAGTTATACTACTGCATTTGACGTTCCTTTTGAAAAGTTACCACTCTATAGTTTGAGAGAAATATATTTTACAAACAGGTGTTATTTAAGTTTTTTTTATCTATAGGTTATGAAGTTGGGGTAAATCAGTGAGTAGAATGAATTCTCAATAACCAAAGGGTCTTGGGTTCGAACCCTTACTATGGATGAGTGCCAAAGTGTCCTTGGGCATGATACTGAAAATCTGAAACTACTCAGCTTTGGCATGCATTGGTCTCTTTGACCTTGCACAAACATGGATTAAAGATATAGAAGAAAAATGTTGATTTAACATACTTTCTCTCTTTAAAATATTAAAACTATACTTTTTATATAGTTTATGTTTACTTATAAAAGATAATAAATGACACAATTAAAGCTCAAGGTCATGCTGCTGTCTTAAAATTAACCTACAGTACTGTTTAAAAGTTTTAGGCATCCCAGTGTTACAATAAAAGTAGTGTTTGATGTCCCTCCCCCACCTTTTTTTTTATTGCCATGTCAACACAAAATCAGTTTCAACAAAAAGTGAATATATGAGCTATATTTTATTCTATAATAATAATAATAATAATAATAATAATTTCTTTGTAAGTGTACTGGCCAGTAGAATACCACACAATCACAGATGTAAAACATCAGATGCAAAACACACAATTACTTATACTTTAAGTTGCGTTTTTATTAAAATAGTTTTTGAGGCCATGTGACTTATACTCTGGTGCGACTTACTGTGTCTACTGAAAAACCACATGTAAATACAACCCATGTTTCATATTGATTATTATTCAAATTTAAATTAATCTCATAATTCATTTATTTAGGAATATTTATCAGGTTTTCCTACTTTTATGTTTGCAGGATGCTTAAAAGTGCATAAAACATTTGCACAGTACTGTATGTCTGAGTCAAAGGCTGGAAAGAGCAATGTTAACATTGTCTTGGAAAATCACAATATATTTTAATTGCTGCAAGTATGCAAGCATTCATATAAGCAAACTGATGGATATCAAGGTCATGCTGCTGCCTTAAAATGTCTTACGTCTAGGTTAAAGGATGGAAGGAAGAATGTTAACATGATCTTGTAAAATAGAAATAGATTTTAATTACTGCAACTATGCAAGCATTCATACAAGCAAACTGATAAAGCTCAAGGTCATGCTGCCTTAAACTGAAACAGTAATAGATTTTAAATAACTTAGTATTAAGACATTCATACAGGCAAACAGATAAAGTTCAAGGTCATGCTGCCTTAAACTGAAGTAGTAATAGATTTTAAATAACTTAGTATTAAGACATTCATACAAGCAAACAGATAAAGCTCAAGGTCATGCTGCCTTAAACTGAAGTAGTAATAGATTTTAAATAACATTAAGACATTCATACAAGCAAACAGAGAGAGAGAGAAAAACTGAACTCATTGAACTCATTCTGATCAGGTCCACTTTAAACGTCCAGACAAGATTCATGAACATAAAAAAACTAAATTAAAACAAAAATCAAGACCACAAAGCTACATTCGGCTCTGCAGTGTTTTCACATTCAAAGGTCAACAGTATTTATTCCTGGATAAAATATTAGCAACAAAATCAGTGAAGGCTAAACTTGGCCACTGCATGATGTTTTGTCTCTCTGTTTTTCTTGGCCTTTTGCTTCCTGCAAAAACACGAGAATCACACGCTTTCATTTCTCGTTCAGTTCTTCACTCGTTGGACTTATCAGTTCCTCAGTTTACATTTGAGTTGGTGGTTTTATTTGTGTGTGTCGCCAAATGCTGGAAGCTTATCGCCATTTATCAACAAAAGAAGGAAAAGAGACGAGAACTGATTACGTTTTGTTGAATTTCACAGACAAAGTCAGAAATGAAGGGACAGGAAAAGCAGCCAAGGAGGAGGACAGAGGAGCAAATTAAGGATTGCAGAGTGTTTTTTTTTCCTCTGCATTTCTTCGGGCTGCACGCCAAAGTGACACAGGTGAAAAAACAGACAAGCGGATTATGACAAATCACGATGTCCCTTTCTAGACCTAAATTAATGCTGCTCTGCTTTTCCCTTTGGCTTTAGAAAGTGTCCGCCTATTAAAGAATTAGATCATGCTGATGGAGCGGCGCCGTCATGGTGAAAAGCTTTTTGGCGTTTGCTTTCAAATGCAGATTTGGCGAGGTAAACAATGAAGCTCCTTTAGGCTCTACAGAAAACACCATGAGGAGACTTGTGCCTTGTGTTTCAGCATCATAAAGAGAAATCTTTATATTACAGCTCATGCTTTATTCAGTAAGCGATCCAGATACAAAACTCGTATCCCAAGTGGGAGTGGCTACAGGTTTGAGATGCATGCCCAGCAGTCGTACTGACTCAGTACCACTGAGTGCATTCATTCATTCATTTTATGCTGCTTATCCAGGTCGGGGTCTCAATGGCAGCAGACCAAGGAGGTCATCCCATCCCTTCCTATCCTCAGCCAAGTCCTGTAACTTTTCCTGGGGCATCCAAAGGCGTTCCCATCCCAGCTGGGAAATATAATCCCTCCAGCATGACCTGGGTCTTCCCTGGGGCCTGTTTCAAGTTGGATGTGCCTGGAAGATAAACCCAGCTGGCTTCGTTCAATTTGAAGAAGCAGCGGTTCTACTCCAAGTCCATCCTGGATGGTCAAGTTTCTCACCGTGTCCAGGAGTGAGAAGCAACCAGGAATCGGCGAGAATTAGATCAGGGCACAGCGAGTATTAAATCAGTATGCAGCAAGTATCAAATCAGGATGCAGTGAGTATTAAATCAGGATGCAGCGAGTATTAAACCAGGATGCAGTGAGTATTAAATCAGGACGCAGCAAGTATTAAACCAGGATACAGTGAGGAATAAATCAGGATGCAGCAAGTATTAAATCAGGATGCAGTGAGTACTAAATCAGGACACAGCGAGTATTAAACCAGGAAACAGTGAGGAATCAATCAGGATGCAGCAAGTAAAATCAGGATGAAGTGAGTATTAAATCAGGGTGCAGCGAGTAAAATCAGGATGCAGTGAGTATTAAATCAGGACGCAGCAAGTATTAAACCAGGATGCAGTGAGTATTAAATCAGGACGCAGCAAGTATTAAACCAGGATGCAGTAAGGAATAAATCAGGATGCAGCAAGTATTAAATCAGGATGCAGTGAGTACTAAATCAGGACACAGCGAGTACTAAACCAGGAAACAGTGAGGAATCAATCAGGACACAGCAAGTAAAATCAGGATGAAGTGAGTATTAAATCAGGGTGCAGCGAGTAAAATCAGGATGCAATGAGTATTAAATCAGGATGCAGCAAGTATTAAATCAAGATGCAGTGAGTATTAAATCAGGAAACAATGAGTAATAAATCAGGATGCTGTGAGTAATAAATCAGGACGCAGTGAGTATTAAATAAGGATACAGTGAGTAATGAATCGGGAAGCAGTGAGTAATAAATCAGGACACAGTGAGTCATAAATCAGGATACAGTGAGTAATGAATCAGGAAGCAGTGAGTATTAACTCAGGACACAGTGAGTAATAAATCAGGATGCAGTGAGTATTAAATCAGGATACAATGAATAATAAATTAGGATACAGTGAGTATTAAATCGGGATGCAGTGAGTATTAACCAGGACACAGTGAGGTATAAATCAGGACGCAGTGAGTACTAAATCAGGATACAGTGAGTAATGAATCAGGAAGCAGTGAGTAATAAATCAGGACACAGTGAGTTATAAATCAGGACACAGCAAGTCATAAATCAGGATACAGTGAGTAATGAATCAGGAAGCAGTGAGTATTAACCAGGACACAGTGAGGTATAAATCAGGACACAGTGAGTATTAAATCAGGATACAGTGAGTAATGAATCAGGAAGCAGTGAGTTATAAATCAAGACAGCGAGTCATAAATCAGGATACAGTGAGTAATGAATCAGGACACAGTGAGTTATAAATCAAGACAGTGAGTCATAAATCAGGATACAGTGAGTAATGAATCAGGAAGCAGTGAGTCATAAATCAGGACACAATGAATCAGGAAGCAGTGAAATTTATTGGTTGAGTTAATATGGTTTTAAAATGGACGAGTTTGCACTATATGTTATGCGTAGTTATCACATTACGGGGTAACATATGTCACATGTCATAGAATCTAATGGACACTGACCTTGTTTGACCTTTACTTTGGAGTCCAAACATTCAACACAATCAATACGATTCCATTTATTAATGTCAGTTTCTTCTGAACCAGGTGGGTCCTGTCAGATTGTTTGCTCTGAATGTGGATTCTTGGTTTCAGCACAAGGCTGATCCAGCATAAACTAGAATGTCCTGAAAAAGAATGAAACCGCTGGTGTTCTGAGCAATAAACAGACCAACTGACCAACAGATTGATGGACAGATGGTTACTAACTGTTTTCAGATCTTCATGAATCACAGTCCCTTGCCTGGCTCCGGGTTTGTCTTTGCTTTTCCAAGTGTTTTTAAAACGTCCTCCGGGTGTTGGCAGCTGTTTGCGTGTTGAGCCACTCTGTCTACCAGGAAGAAGTCCGTGTCCCACCCACCACCACTGCATCTTTTTAGGTAGTCACCGTTACACCACAGGGAGCCTGTCCATTTATTTAATCGGTTGTTAACTGGTGCAGAACACACACTCTTCTGTTTGCCTGACCTCTGTGAGGAACAGAGGCTTTTAACCCTCACACTGGACTCTGGGTGGGATGACCTTTGACCTCCTGGGTGTTTCATCTTAGTTGGGGGTAGACGTGTTTCTTGTGTGCTGCAGTTGCAAAGCAAAAATTTTCTGTGAAGCCATTGCAATGTTACAATAATTAGTTTTCATGAATCAGAAATTTGTTGTAATGCCAATTATTTTAGATTTTTTTAATGTATTAAAACAGTTGTAAAATATAGTCATTGGGAATTGCAAACCAAAGTCACAAAAATTTAACACAAATAATAATAATTCCAAATGTAAATTAGTGTTTGTTAATTTTTTGGTTCCTCAATTTGTAAAAGTTTCTTGCACGTCCCAGCCACCTCAGTAATCTCACAGATTTCATACTTTCAGTCAAAACTAGAAAGACAAGTGAATGCAGAACTGTCACTAACCCAGAGATGAGCAAAGAACATTTCTTCCACCATCATCGTGTCACATAATTTTTTTATGGGGACATTGTTCTTCGAGTGCTCTGTCACGCTCCGGGTCTGTCCAGTGGGACCCGAGCCTGCAGCCTGCAGCCCTGACTCGTATCCAGTGATCGAAAATAATTCAGGTCTGACTGTGTGTGTTTCAGACGCCCTGTTTTCTTTCACTCGCCCGGGGGGGGTGACTGACACTGCAGGCTGAGAAAGCGTGACCAAAGTGAAAATAAACGACCATAGTGTTTCAGTGACGACTTAGAGAGACCCAGACCACACACGGCATCAAACAAAACCAAAGATCATTTTGTGACACACACACACACACACACACACACACACACACACACACACACACACACACACACACACACACACACACACACACACACACACACACACACACACACACAAAACAGCATGAAAATCATGTTCATAAATACATTAAAACAAATGTTTAAAGACACAAGAATGATTTTCTGAACAAACATGAAGGACAACAAACAGGAACAGGCAGCAGCACATCGTGAAAAGTCGCTCAAAAGTTCCATCGGAGACCGAGAATAAAAGTGCATGCAGGTGCTCATGCTGTGAAGCCACCTGGATTTGGAGGAATAGGTGAGAGAGAGATTTATGGCTTTTTCTTTTCTTAATCATTCAGTACCGCGGACAGTGATCGATCTCCTGATTTCATTCACAGGAACAGCTGTGGTGTGAGTCTGTCCACAGCGCAGCAATGTGAGCCTGTCTGCGCCACAGCAGTGTGAGCCTGTCTACGGCGCAGCATTGTGAGCCTGTCTACGCCACAGCAGTGTGAGCCTGTCTACGCCACAGCAGTGTGAGCCTGTCTACGCCACAGCAGTGTGAGCCTGTCTACGCCGCAGCAGTGTGAGCCTGTCTACGCCACAGCAGTGTGAGCCTGTCTACGCCACAGCAGTGTGAGCCTGTCTATGCCGCAGCAGTGTGAGCCTGTCTACGCCACAGCAGTGTGAGCCTGTCTACGCCGCAGCAGTGTGAGCCTGTCTACGCCACAGCAGTGTGAGCCTGTCTATGCCGCAGCAGTGTGAGCCTGTCTACGCCACAGCAGTGTGAGCCTGTCTATGCCGCAGCAGTGTGAGCCTGTCTACGCCACAGCAGTGTGAGCCTGTCTACGCCACAGCAGTGTGAGCCTGTCTGCGCCACAGCAGTGTGAGCCTGTCTATGCCGCAGCAGTGTGAGCCTGTCTACGCCACAGCAGTGTGAGCCTGTCTATGCCGCAGCAGTGTGAGCCTGTCTACGGCGCAGCATTGTGAGCCTGTCTACGCCACAGCAGTGTGAACCTGTTCACGCCGCAGCAGTGTGAGCCTGTCTACGCCACAGCAGTGTGAGCCTGTCTATGGCGCAGCAGTGTGAGCCTGTCTACGCCGCAGCAGTGTGAACCTGTTCACGCCACAGCAGTGTGAGCCTGTCTACGGCGCAGCAGTGTGAGCCTGTATACGCCGCAGCAGTGTGAACCTGTTCACACCACAGCAGTGTGAGCCTGTCTACGGCGCAGCAGTGTGAGCCTGTCCATGCCGCAGCAATGTGAGCTTGTCCACGCATTTAATATTCACTGCATCCTGATTTAATACTTGTTGCGTCCTGTTTTAATACTCCCTGTGTCCTGATTTAATACTTGTTGCATCCTGTTTTAATACTCACTGCATCCTGATTTAATACTTGTTGCATTCTGTTTTAATATTCACTGCGTCCTGATTTAATACTTGTTGCGTCCTGTTTTAATACTCACTGCATCCTGATTTAATACTTGTTGTGTCCTGTTTTAATACTCACTGCGTCCTGATTTAATACTTGTTGCATCCTGTTTTAATACTCACTGTGTCCTGATTTAATACTTGTGTCCTGTTTTAATACTCACTGCGTCCTGATTTAATACTTGTTGCGTCCTGTTTTAATACTTGTGTCCTGTTTTAATACTCACTGCATCCTGATTTAATACTTGTTGCGTCCTGTTTTAATATTCACTGCGTCCTGATTTAATACTTGTTGCGTCCTGTTTTAATATTCACTGCGTCCTGATTTAATACTTGTTGCGTCCTGTTTTAATACTCACTGCATCCTGATTTAATACTTGTTGCATCCTGTTTTAATATTCACTGCATCCTGGTTTAATACTCACCGTGGCCTGATTAAATATTTGCTGCATCCTGATTTAATACTCATTGATGCCCGATTTAATACTCACTGCATCCCGATTCTCATTGTGTCCTGATTTAATACTCATTCTTTTCCTGATTTATTACTCACTGCACCCCAATTTAATACCCATTGATTCCTGATTCAATTCTCACTGCGTCCTGATTTAATACTTGTTGCATTCTGTTTTAATATTCACTGCGACCTGATTTAATACTTGTTGTGTCCTGTTTTAATACTCACTGCATCCTGATTTAATACTTGTTGCGTCCTGTTTTAATACTCACTGCGTCCTGATTTAATACTTGTTGTGTCCTGTTTTAATATTCACTGCGTCCTGATTTAATACTTGTTGCATCCTGTTTTAATACTCACTGTGTCCTGATTTAATACTTGTGTCCTGTTTTAATACTCACTGCGTCCTGATTTAATACTTGTTGCGTCCTGTTTTAATATTCACTGCGTCCTGATTTAATACTTGTTTCGTCCTGTTTTAATACTCACTGTGTCCTGATTTAATACTTGTGTCCTGTTTTAATACTCACTGCGTCCTGATTTAATACTTGTTGCGTCCTGTTTTAATATTCACTGCATCCTGGTTTAATACTCACCGTGGCCTGATTAAATATTTGCTGCATCCTGATTTAATACTCATTGATGCCCGATTTAATACTCACTGCATCCCGATTCTCATTGTGTCCTGATTTAATACTCATTCTTTTCCTGATTTATTACTCACTGCACCCCAATTTAATACCCATTGATTCCTGATTTAATTCTCACTGTGTCCTGATTTAATGCTCACTGCATCCCAATTTAATACCCATTGATTACTGATTTAATACTCGCTGCGTCCTGATACAGCCAGATTTGCATTGGTATTTGGCACAAGTTTTACACTGGATGCACTTCCTGACACAACTACCTGGAGAAACGCACACAGCCCCGGGTGTTCTGAAGAGGTCTCCCATCCAAATACTAACCAGGCCCCACAATGCTTAGCTTGTGAGATTGACAGGATCAGGCTCATGCAGAGCAGACTACTTGCAAACATCATACAATATGACTTTCTGATTTTTATTTATTTATTTATTTTTTGTAGATTCTGTCTCTCACAGTTGAAGTATACCTACGATAAAAAATACAGACCTCTGCATTCTTGGTAGGAGGGAAAATACTTATTTGCTTATTTTATCAAAATTTTCACCACACATACATACAAGGTCTGTCCATAAAGTAATGGTCCTTTTTATTTTTTTCAAAAACTATATGGATTTCATTCATATGTTTTTACGTCAGACATGCTTGAACCCTCGTGCGCATGGGTGAGTTTTTCCACGCCTGTCGGTGACGTCATTCGCCTGTGAGCACGCCTTGGGAAGGAGTGGTCCCGCCCCCTCGTCAGATTTTCATTGTCTGGAAATGGCGGAATGATTTGGGGTTTTTTTTCCATCAGAATGTTTTCAGAAGCTGTTAGAGACTGGCACCTGGAAACCATTCGAAAAATGTATCTGGCTTTCGGTGAAAATTTTACGGGCTTCACAGAGAATAAGGTCTGTTAGTACAGCTTTAAGGACCCCTTTAAGGACGCTCGGTGTGCCACGCTCCGAGCTGCGACGACGCGGCACAAGCCACTGGACCATTTCTGAGCTGATGGCTCTGTGGATACGAGACCATCGTGTGCTCTTTCTCTGGTTATCACAAGAACTGGACATCAGCCATTTTCCGGCAGATTTCACTTTTAACAAGAGATTTTGTCATGGAAAGCCGTGCGGAGGCTTCGCGCGTCACGACCGATTCGCTGATGAAGCGAGACAAAGGAACACCTCCATTTCGGAGTGTTAGAGGACAAGTTTGGACATGCCTATCTCGGCTTTCAATGCTTACCAGTCGGGTGAGTATAAGAGAACTTGTGGAGAGCTGGACATGTCCCAACTTGTCCTCTAACACTCCGAAATGGAGGTGTTCCTTTGTCTCGCTTCATCAGCGAATCGGTCGTGACGCGCGAAGCCTCCACGCAGCTTTCCATGACAAAATCTCTTGTTAAAAGTGAAATCTGCCAGAAAATGGCTGATGTCCAGCTCTTGTGATAACCAGAGAAAGAGCACACGACGGTCTCGTATCCACAGAGCCATCCGTTTAGAAATGGTCCGGTGGTTTGTGCCTCGTCGTCGCAGCTCGGAGCGTGGCATGCCAAGCGTCCTTAAAGGGGTTCTTAAAGCTGTAGTTAAAGTCCTTATTCTCTGTGAAGCCCGTAAAATTTTCACCGAAAGCCAGATAAATTTTTTGAATGGTTTCCAGGTGCCAGTCTCTAACAGCTTCTGAAAAAATTCCGATGGAAAAAAAGTCCTTTTCATTCTGCCATTTCCAGACAATGAAAATCCGACGAAGGGGCGGGACCACTCCTTCCACAAGGCGTGCTCACAGGTGAATGACGTCACTGACAGGCGTGGAAAAACTCACCCATGAGCACGAGGGTTCAAGCATGTCTGACATAAAAACATATGAATGAAATCCATATAGTTTTTGAAAAAAATAAAAAGGACCATTACTTTATGGACAGACCTCGTATTAGGCCACGGAAAATGCCATTACATTTTTGATCCAGATCCGGATTCTTGCTCAGGATTTCACTTTATAGACTTTTAGCCCAGGAAACGAAGTAACTCCTGTCAGGAACATGTTGTCTTGTTTAAGTATGAAATAAAACCTGATGTTCAAAACTATGTTCTCAAAGACATCTTTTGTCCCCAGTTCCAAATATCTTCTGCGTACAGAAAAAGTCCCTGTTGTTCTCATACTTTCGGGGGGCGGGATTGGCCGTTGTGTGCGCAGGCCTGTTTGGTTGTTTTTCTGAGGTCATTTGTTTTTGCTTAACGGCACCCGGGCAGCCGCCCCAACCTTTACTGCTGACCCATTCTCCCCAACAGGGCTTCCCTCCTTCAGCATCACCCTTCAAAGAATCCCCGACTTGTTTCTGCTTCCTCGGTTTTTGTTTTTCTTCAGCACAACCCGCCAGACCAAAGTATGTTGTTCCTGGACTCAGAGCTATTGAACGTGAACAGATGAAATTGTGCTTTTCAAGACGTGCCATAAAGCCTGAGTTCCAAATCCACAGTGAGGACGACAGAGTGTGAAAGCGACGCAAAATGCCACATACACACTTCCAAGTAAAAACACACACACACTCTGACACGCCCCGTCATGGCAACTCATAATACATTAGCACATTCACAGGAAGAGGGGCTTGGCACACTGCTTGTACCACTGTCATTTTCTTCACCATTTGCCAGCCCCCAGCATCCTCTGTCATCACGCCCATGCACCGCCCCCTTCTGTTGGGATGGGACGGGTGGTGCACCGAGCCATGACTGAACTATTGACTGAACTACTATGCCTGTATTTACAGAATCCACCACAGATATAATGTTTTCTGTTCTGTCTGTCTGTCACAAAAAGTATGACTGTGTGTGTGTGTGGGGGGGGAGGATCCAGTCCTGGATTCGCTGTCAGACAGATGGTAATTTTTAAGAGGTTGGGGTTGCACTGTTTCTCTGTCTTGATGGTTGCCATCCTGGACCAAAGGTGGTTCTGTATTGTGGCAGATGCAGGGATATGCTCCCAGCATTACACATTCTGAGACAGAACACTTAAAAAAAGTCCATTCATTTATCAGCAAACTGATATTTGTGAAATAAAAATCCGTCTGTCATAGCTAGCAACGTAGCAAGTTCTGTTTAAGTTAACGTTAATAGACACTTGTTTATGTTTGTTGTTATATGTATTGGTTGTTACGATCGTTATTGTAGGGTGTAGTGACACTATTGTGCTTTATATTCTAGTTATTGGCTTTATTTAGCCTTTTTGGTTAGCAAAGTGTGCTACGCTAGTTATAGGCTAAATTATGGTAGGTCTTCTGGCTATAGTTAGCCAACTTTCGGGATTTGTACTCTTTTACATGATGTAGATTTTTAATGGTTCTTCAGTTTAAACGGTTCTTTAAGAGATATCAATAGATAGTATCAAAGTTTGGCGTTTCCATTAAAAAGCATGTAGAGTACGGAATTTGTCTTTCTATAGTATGTTGAAATCCATAACTTAATTAGCAGGGTGAACTTTAGATAGGAACCTAATACATTTTATATCATAATTTTTGTTTCTATAATAACATAACCAGATTTATATCTTAGCCAACTAGCCATAACGTTGGTGTAAAGTGTAGTTTGTGTAAATGCCACTTATATACATGCTGTCCCTAGAATTGAGCCACTTGGGTGAGTAGGGAGAGTTCCCATGGGATAAAAAAAGCTTTTAAACCTACCATCCCTGGTTCTCAAGACCAGGCACCTAAGTGGCTCTGTCCCATCTTGTTTTTTCCTTTTTCTTCACTTTATATATATATATATATATATATATATATATATATATATATATATATATATATATATATATATATATATATATTCACGGAGGAGAGGTTGTGCAGAAAATCCTCTGCAGTTTAGGTAAGGTTACAGACTTTAGTGCTCAATGACTTTTTAAAATTTTAATAATTTAAATAAATGGAGCAGTTGTTAACATAGACATGAAAATTCAGTAAGGTATATCTTATATATTATATTCCAATTCTAAGGTGGAACTATGCCAGTATACAAAGGTATAATCTAAATATCTAAAAAGGAAGAGTAAAATAGGAGAGTAGAAAAGAATAGAGTAGAGCCACTTAGGTGCCTGGTCTTGAGAACCATGTTCATGATGTCACATGTTGACATTCTACATATGTAACACTTCCTGGTTCCTACATAGTTCTGCGTTCACATCACTTTACCTTTGAAGTGCTTTTTAACATTCACTATTTTCAGCCCAGCTTCCAACTGCACAGTCCATCAGCCAGTCCTCAATTTGGACTAAATCAGTGCCACTTAAGGGAACTAAACAGCACTTACAGTCCAGACTCAGTGTACTGTGACCTACCCAAATGTATGGTGGCCATCCCAGGGTGGTAACTGTAGTCATGTTGGAGTCAGAATTTAAAAATGCTCCATTCATATTGAGCAGGACACCACATTATTGATCTGATCATAAAGATTCCCAAAAGGTATCGTTTGGCCTGTCTATGACTGAATGTTCTGGAGTTATGGGGTAAAGACAGCAAAAATGGTGACAAAAATATATTTCAGTTTGTACAAGATTCAAAAGTTAAAGTTTCTCCAATTTTGGTCAAAGTGATGCAACTTATCTGTCAAGTAAAGAGGGTTTTAAAAAGGAACACTTTGCAGTTTTACAGGGTAACATATGTCATAGAATCCAAAGGACATCGACCATGTTTGACCTTTAATTTGGAAACAAAACATTCAACATGGTCAGAACTATTTAATTTATTATTCTGATTAGCTCAACCAATAATTTTGAAGTCAGTTCTTCAATGACTCCATTCCTGACTGCAGCTGCCCTCCTGGGATGGCCACCATACATTATTGTGTAGGTCGTGGTACACGGACGAGGGATTGTAAGTGTTGGTTAGTTCTCTTAAGTGGCACTGAAAACCTGCCTGGCCCATGGATCAACTGGCCCTGATGGACTTCAGTCTCTTTACTCCCCAACATTCCGCTGTGTGACGTCACACACCGTGTGTGCTGTGGGGGGTGATGTGATCAAAACCCAAACAAACAAACAAACAAACAAACACCTGCACATGAGCTTGCTTTCCTGTCAAGACTGTAACTGCAGCTGCAGAACCGATGTTTTGGTGCTCATAATTTCTCCAAAATGAGTCGGCCACGCCCACATGTCCTTCCTGAGGAAATCTGAACTTGAGTTCATACCTGCTCCAGATTCAGTAAAGTCAAATGTGTTCTTAAATCTGGTTTACCTCGCCTCTGTGGCCCACGTAGATGAAGGCGCAGATCGGCTGGAAGGCGCCGGTGCCGCAGGCCAACAGGTGTGTGCGATTGTAGGGCTGCAGGAGGCGAACAAAGTTGGCACATTCAGTCTGTAAAAGACAAGATTAGAACCTTTATGTGATGTGTGTCAATAAATACATGAAGATAATGTGCACATAGAAATAAAGATTTATGGATGATTAGGGATTTTATTGATATCAATACCATTATCGATACGATTCCCTTATTGATACCTCTTGTAAATTTTTTGTGTACTAAAAGTAGGCTTTACAGGTTTTCTATGTCAGTGGGTCAGAGAGCTTTTTTTTATCGTGCACCCGCTCTGTGGAACAGGTGCCCTGCGACCATGAGGCAGTCGGAGTCCTTGGACGTTTTTAAGTCAAGACTTAAAACCTATTTTTATTCTCTTTCTTATGAATAGTTTTTATTTTTTATCTGTTTTATTCTTTTACTTCTGTTTTTAATTATGTATTTGATTTTTTTATTTTTACTTATTTATTTAAATTTTTTTTATGTTGAACTGTTCTATGTGAGGCGCCTTGAGATGGCTTTTGTTGTGATTTGGCGCTTTATAAGCTGATTAAATTGAAATTTAATTGAAACTGAATAACATTTTATTGAGTCTTAAAGTAGACAAATATGAAATTGGTCACTGGATCCTTAAACTTTGGACATAATAAACTATACATGGTGGATCCTTGATCTCTGGACATAATAGAAATAAGCAAAATCTGTAGTTTTTGTCAAAAGCATTTCCTTTAAGACACTATTGACATGAATGTCTTTCCATACATCTGAGCTGAGCTCTTGCAGCTGTGCTGCACATCAGGATGTAATTTATAAAGAATGCAGCACGTCTCATTTTGGGATGAAAAACGTTTTAGTCTGTTGTAGTTTCTTGTCTGTATTATAACATTTGTGTCATTTTATTTAAAGCAGCGATTCGTTTTGAAGTTATTAATTCTGACTGGACTCTGTCTCAGCAGAGAGCCGCACAGCATTTGGAGCTGTGTGAACGGAATGGAGGACGATTCTCGTTTCTTGCCTGCAACAACACAAGAGTCCCAGTTAGTCACTTTAATCCACACAAAAGTGACTCACAATATTTTAATGGCTCTGAGAGGGGTGAAGAAACTGACTTTCCACTTCTGATGAGCAGCGAATCAAAGAAACAACAAGCCAGTGGATCGAAACATTGCTTCATTGGTTCTCGCTTCAAAGTGGGGGTCTGTAATCAACGTAGAGAAATGATCATTTTCCAGACAAACACCCTCAAAAACAACGGCTACTCTGTAGGACCGATAAGGGAATCTTTAAGCACAAAGGCTATTAATATCAGTGGATCGAATCAATTCTTAATGATACCTGAAAAGAACCGGTTCTCGATACCCAACCCTAGCGATGATGCAAAATGCTTTAATCGACATTTTACAATGGTTGCATCAGCTTCGTTTCCTTAAGAATCTAAAGTTGGATTCTTACAGTGAAAATGTAGAAACTGCACAGTGTGACAGAACTGCTGCAATTCAAACTGAAATTAAGTAACCGTCAAAGATATTAAAAAACAAAACAAAAATCTACACATTAAATAGGCGTAACAGGATATTCAGGCATTGCTCAGGGTGCAAGAGTTCATAGAAAATTATGACTGCCTTTCAGATGACAGTCCAGGTTTGGAACTCCACAGATTTGATGATGCAGCAGCGTTTAATTAATTGCAAATTAATATTCTACTGTTGACATGGTGAACTGTTTTTATTTTTATTAAATTTCATTGTCCATAACTATTTTTCAACCAACTAATTAGATGAATGGCAGTGTGGAGTGAGTACCTTGTATGGCAGCACCTCCACATCGGGGTGAATGTGAGGCATTATTGTAAAGCACTTTGAGCATCTGATGCAGATGGAAAAGCGCTATATAAATGCAGTCCATTATATAAATGCAGTCCATTTAAGGCCAGACTGTGCAGCAAATGAGGCAAGTAGGCAGCAGCAGTGATCTAGGTGAGAAACAAATTTTTGGTTTTAGATCCTGGTTTTTTGTTTTTGTTTTGGTTTTTAGATCCTGTCCTGTTTTAGAGCAAGATCTTTAGAGCGGGATCTAAAACAAGGCGTGTGTGTCCTGACCACTTGTGACTGTTTTGGGGTGGTGGGGATCACACAGCAGCACCCACTGCCACTTGGTGAGAACAGAGACTGTAGAACACACTAGAGCCCGACCAATATGGATTTTTTGAGGCCGATGCCGATAACGATATTTGGATAAAAAAAAAAGAAGCCGATAATCAATAAATTGGCTGATTTGCCGATAGCCAATAAATCAGCCGATATTATTATTTTTTAAATGAATAAAATGTTCTTTTTTGGACCCTTAACAAAAAAGGTATGAGCTAAAAGCTGAAGCTTTCTCCTCATATTGATTAACTTTATAACAGAGAAGAATTTTGTAGTTCAAAAAATGCAATATAGAATTAAACCTTTGTGAAATTAGCAAATACATATCCTTAAAAAGAGTGGTGAAATACATCTGATCTTGTACCTCTTGTTGCTGCAACTTAGATATGGGTTCAGGATAAGGATATAGATCCTTATAAACTTACTTGTATGCTTTTGTCAGCCAATCAGTGCAGTGTGACGGCGAACTACAGGGGCCAGTGATGAAGACATTTAGCAGGGGTGTAAGCAGCTCTCAGTTGAATGGAGTCAGAGCTCCATCTACTGGACAAACGGTGCAAGGACATTTTACATTGCCGACACAAACATTATTTGAGTAACTGTTCTGTTTATGAGAAATTATCAGCGTTCTATCGGCAAAATTTCGGCCGATAGTGAGTACTTTGAAAAGGGCTTATATCGTTTGGGCTGTAGAACATACGTGCATTCACTTTTGAGCCGCCAAGCACCAGAAAGGTCTCCAATGATGGCAAGAAAAGGAGCTACATCTGTCGTGAGTCACTTTTAAGAAAATAAGTTGCCAAGAAGGTTTGGAAAGTCACCAGATTTAGTGAGTAAGTCGCCAAGTTGGCAACACTGTACAGATGCACTCAGTCTGATTGTCACTATTTGCTAAATACAGTGCTTGAATTTCTCAGCTGCTTACAGAAAACCACATATTTTGAATTTCATTTCATGAAACAATGGCATTTTGTGGACATGCACATATTCATCCGGGAAGGCCAGTAAAATAAAAATAAGTTTGGATTTTGAGTTTGAAAGTGATTTCTTAACAAGGCTAATGGTTCCCACATGTCTGTAGGGAAAGCCAAAACCAGTTTTATTAGATGGAACGTGATCGCCTCAGTGTGCCGCACACGAGTCCCATCTCAGGTTCTTGGATTCGGACCAAACTTGTAGAACAAGTTTGATCACATGAAGGTCAAAGTGAGTTTGTTGAGATGTCGAATAAAACTTCAGGCCTGATTGTGTGAATGTGACAGTGAGCATGAGTTGATGACTTTCTCTACTCATGTTGAAATCAGAATTCTGTGGCGTCATCTGGAAAATGAGGACATGACAACAAAAGAAGAAGCACTAAAACCTGACTACCGTTTGAAAAGGTTTTATTTTCTTAACATTGCTAATGGGATGATTTTGGACTTTGTCAGTGAGATTCCCGTCTTCATTCTGTCATCTCGATTACACATAAAGAAAATAACAGTGAGAACAAACGGAAAAAAAAACGACACTTCCTGCTTCTGACTAAAAGGTGTCAGAAGGAAGAGACGCCTGGCTGTGGCTCTGACTCTGACAAGGTCAAACTCATATCCGCACCACGAGCGTCTCGTGTGTGCACACGAGAAGGTTAACCCAGCAGAACACAGAAGAAACTCAGAGAGCACGTACATCCGCCAAGCACATGTTTCTGAATGTTTAAATCGTCCCTTGGATCAAATTCAAAATAGATCATTATCCAACTGCTCACCAACTCTCAACATCTTCTAAACTTTCTGAGTTAAATGTCACTATGTGCCAAACATTCTTCTGGATCATCTTTAAAATTTAACCACTTATTTCTGACAATCTTATTGACGTGCTCAGCACATTCCATTGAAATCTGTTTAGGATGTTTTGAGTTATTCAGCTAAGAGACAAACAAACACTGGTAAAAAAAAAAGAAGAAAAAAAATTAAAACATTACCACCTTGGCAGATGTGTAAATTTAAGACAATACTATTCAAACACGTGATGACAGTAATAGTCATAATAATTCCATGCAGGCATGGGCGCAATTTGGTGGGGGATAGGGGGGCATGTCCCCCCACCTTTTCAACCGGGGGGGAGAATATGGTATGTCCCCCCACCTTCTGACATATATGTGTGTACTTGAAACATGCTATGTCAGTCTTATGTGCAAAACCATGCTTGAATAGTATCTTTGTTTCTGCGAGTTTGTATTTTTAGCAGCATTGACCTGTTTCTTGTTTGTCACATTAGGAATTTTCTGGGACTGCATTTGCCCAGATTTGAAACCAAAAATAGTTGCCTCTAGGGACGAGTGTCTACACATAAGTATCAATGGACCATATGCCAATTTACTAAATTCTGAAAGTTAGAAAAGGAAATCAGAAAAGCTATCTGGAACCTCAGGAAGCCCATCTGCAATTATTGCTTGATCTCCAAAATCAGTCTATGCAAGCGAAATTATGTTCAGTATGAGTGTTGTCATTAGTGCCACTTCAAAAATTAAATTCATGATAAGTAATTTATCCTAAACGTATGATCAGTTGTTTTTCAAACTTATGCAAAAACAAATCTTGAGAAAAAATCCAGTATGTGATAGTTAATAATTATTAAGAGCCTGTTCTTTCATATTTATGAATACATTTTACCACATTGCAGTTGTTTATTTAATGAAAACTCAACCTATCATTCTTTTTGAGTTCTACACATGTGGTGATACCTTATTTACACCAGGATGTTAATAAAATCAATGCTGGCTATTCTCAGAATAAAGTACTTATATCCACAGTTTCAAATTGCATAAGTCAAATGGTGTCCACTTTATGGTCTTCTCAAAACATTAAAATTACTGTTCTGGATGCTCAGAATGCATCTGAGCTTATCTAGAAACCGTTGGCTTCTGGGGGCTCCCAGACCCCCGGCCTATGGGCTTCAGCCCTGCGGGCCTCGCACTTTGTCCCCCCCAATTTCTAGTTATAAATTGCACCCTTGCATGCAGGTGAGATCAGTTTATATAGAGTTTGCATTAAACACTGACAAAAGTTAGCAAACGTTATGTTTCATACAAGAGCGACTTTGTCACGTGATGTTAGCAGTTGGCTGTCCCACTCTGTAGGCGTTAAGTCTGAAAACTGCTGCTGTTTTCAGTTATGTTCTGCACAGCTTAAAACAAAATAGAATTAAATATTACAGAATCTCCTGGCTGCTGCAGATAGAGTTTTATTTTAGAGATGTGGGAATGGACCAGTTGTGTGCTTGTTTGGTTGTCATCCAGGATCAGTGCAGCACTAGTGCATTTTCCCAGACTTTCCCAGTTTTTCTTTACATTTATAAGGTTTAAAGCTGTATGGCTGTTCAAATCTCACAAAACTTGTAAAATTTTGTTTTTGAAGTCCAAACATGATAATGTCAGTTTCTTTTTGTCACGTTGCAAAATGACAGCTCATTTTAATGAAGAAAACATATTTATCTATGAGAGGAATTCCATGGCAAATACTGTCTGCCGGTGTGCATGCCTGAGGTTTTGAGGTGACCTTTGACCTTACCCACTTGCTAGATACATATTCCCGGCTCGTGCATGCTAGCAACTGTAAGATATCTTGTAAATCATTTCAGAGGTATTATCTGGTTACAAAAGCAGCTTTTTTAGATTTGTGTTTATGTCTTGCTAACTTTTACAAAATATATGACAAAATGCATGAAGGATCTTTCTACCATCTTGGTTTATTTTGTTCGAGTGAGCAGCCAGCTGGCATCACACTGCCTTTCTTTACTCCAGTTGGCAGTTGCCAGCATCCTCGGACACCTCTGAGGATACCCCCACGTGATCTATGACATCAACACCAAATGTGTGTCGTGGCGTCCGATCAGTTGAATTTCTTCCCTTCAGGGGTTGAAATTCTAAATTGTTTCCAGACAGTGCAAATCAAATTGGCAAAATCATATTTATGAATCCCTTATTTAAGTGCTAAGGCATAAAATTATAGTGGCTCCAAAGAAAATTCTTTTTATGGACTTAAATCTTAAAAAAAACCCAAAGGCCGTAAAGCTTTAAGAGGCCAATTCCAATTTAAAATCTTATTTTTGAAGTCAACAAAATTAATTCTGTTTCTGTTTTGCTTACGTGCATGTATGTGAAGTTTGGTTTTCCTGTTTTTTGTGCACATAAATTTGTTTTTCATGTATAAATGCTTGCAAACACGATGCATGAATGTGCACATTTGTGGTGTTGTGTTTGCATGCGACCCGCCTCCACCAAACAGTCACAGTCACACAGTCAGACGATGTTGATCGTTTCCTGACGGTGATGTAAACAGCGTCTCTGAAAGTTTGCACGGTTACACCGTCCTTCATTGCCAGCTCATTTCTCTACTTGTGCCCCCCCAAAAAACCCCGCACCCCCCAAAAGCAGTACTGTGAAGCAAAAACAAAATTGTACAAGGTCTGTTTTTAATGAATTAATGAAATTTGTTTTTACTTATTCAAACAATACCAAGGAAAACTGAGCCGGGCAAAAGCTGGTAATAATATTTTTGACTCCAGCGTTGGAGTAAATCTTTTTCCACTGGGGAAATACTTGTTGGCATTAAGACTGTTTTATATCTTTAAAGACGATCTACAAGGTCTTTGAATGTTTCCGCTCCACAGCTCAGTGTCATTTTGAAGATTGAGTGGAAAGAAATGGAGAAAAGAGGAAATCTGCATTTGTGCTCCCGCCCTGGGATTTGTGGTTTTATATCGGTGTGGTCTCATTGAGGTTAAGTGGAGATGAAGCCAGTGGTGTTAAGCACAAAATGAAGTTGTTTCATCTCTCTGGGAGATCTCCAGAGAGGGAAACAACGTGTGAATATCCACCGTCACGGTTGTTCGGCAGAGACAAAGCTCATGGCGCTCGTTTATTCAGGGAGAGCTCAACCGCGCACAAACTGTTTTTCCAAACTGCCCGTTCACAAGCTCAAATCCAAGCTGTCCACAAAAACCACACTTGTAGGGAGGGTAGCAAACACAGAATGGTTCAGACTTCACATCACTGGGAAGCTCAGTCTGGCGGCCAAATGGGTTCAGGTCTTTTCCACACGAGGGGACTACAGAGTCTCCAGGGTCTCTCTCTCACACACACACACACACACACACACACACACACACACACACACACACACACACACACACACACACACACACACACACACACACCTACAACCGCTTTCCAAAATGTTTTGTTGTACCTGCATTGATTGTCCACCAGGTGGAGATACTTATCCATTTCAAGAACCTTGGGACAAGACAAATCTGTTGTTTATAGTAGTAGATATCCTCCGGCACCCACAGGTTTCCCGAAAGCAGTTTTGACACTCAAAGTTGCCAGCTGTAGATATCGTCATCTTGGTGGTGTTGGACTCCGCCCAACTCCCAGCCAATCCATAAATGGGTGAAGAGGATGAATGTGGGGAAGTCCTGGGCAGGATGAATGAAACCTATCTCAGTTACCAAACAAGCTAAAGCTAACAGGCTAACCTTGATTTGGAAGTTTAATTAACAAATATTTTTGCAGACTGGGTGGTGATTTTACTGACGGGTGGTTTAGGTCACCAACGTACTGATATCTGCTAACAGTGCTGATGGTGCTAACAGTGCTAGCGTACAATTTAAATGACACCAACATTTCATTTGATGGAACACTGAGGCACAGACTTCTTAGATGGTAAATAGTACTTCTCCATCTGAATCAGGTACCTCAAAGTCTCTCACACACACACACACACACACACACACACACACACACACACACACACACACACACACACACACACACACACACACACACACACACACACACACACACACACACACACACAGACTGCACAATGTGAACAGCTTGAGGACTGAGGGGCTTGCAAAAGGGCCCTCAGGGATTTTTTGGTCTAAAGGGGGTTTAGATATTGAGTTTGTACAATTAGCTGCACAAAAGTTGTTATGGATGAAGGATGAACGGTGTCAGTTCACATCACCTAGCAGCCTCTGCTAGCGTGGCTCTGAACACGGCTCACCAGCACCCACTAGCGGTCACTCAAAGTGACCCCAGTCCTAATTATTCATGACTTCATGGCTTAAATATCTTGAAATGGTGAGTTCCTGTATAATTGTCACGAAGGGGGAAACTAGCTCAAGAGACCAAAACCCATTTTTTTGTACCAGGCTCTAAACATGGATAGTTGTGCTGTAAAGTTGGGGATTTTAACATGGAGGTCTACGGGGATCAGCTCCCTTTTTAAACCAGTCTCATGTGGTCACTTCAGGAACTGCATGTTAAGGATTTTATATATATATATATATATATATATATGTTATCACTGTTAAACATTTGTACCTTTGTCTTCTTTCTTATGAAAACGTTATTGTGCTGTTATGCACCTGTCTTAAAAGTAACCCTGAGAATGTATTTGTTATTCAACTCTGTTTTAGCATGCTGGGGTCAATCTGAACTGGGAATGAAGAGCTGGATGTACTTATTATTATTATACAACTTGTTTTGTAGCCGCTAACGACTGGGAGTGAAGTATGACGGGGTCAGGCTAAACTGGGAGTAAAAGAACTGAAGGTTGATTTGACTGTTGTGATGTGATGCTTAGTGTGAAGACCAGGACACTCCAGGCAGATGCACAACAGCTGATAACTGCAACAGACGAACGAGATGTGCTGACCTCCAACGATAAGAGTAAAAGAAAGAAACTGTTTGTCCTTACAGCTGCGCTTATTGACGTATGTGTTTATGTTACGGGAAGAAACTTGTCTCGCGTTGTCCCCCCCCCCTTAGGACAAGTTTTATGATGTAATGAGGGCTTCTCTAATAAAAAGAGCGGGAGCACAGGCCAGACTTTAGTGTAGCCTTGGTGTACAGCCTGGCCGCACTCCGCGCGTGATTAATTTGACTTTCTGTCTCACTGGTGTTTCTTGACTCTGTTTGTCTTATCAAAGGTTTTAAGAATGTTTGGAGGAGAAAATACCCAACATTGACTGGGGGCTCGTCCGGGATCTCAACAATACCGGAGGTGTCCGGCGGGGGTCGCCAAGTCCAGACGTAAATCCTTGGCCAAGGTCCGATCGATTGATCGTGTCTGCAATTGTCGACCACCGTTGGCATCGTCTGGTTGACGAGATTTTCCCGAAGAAGACAGACAGGAGGTCGAGTCAGTGAGTAAAATTTCTTTGTAAACAGTACTGAGTGAGTGGTGATCAGATCACATAAACAGTTAAATTCCGCAAGCGATGATACAGAATCGTCTGTTAATGCAAAGCAGTTAAACTCTGTAAGGAGGGTGCGGACTCCTCTGTTTATATACGCGTACCGGTAGGGGATAAAAGTGATCACATAAAACAGTTAAACTCCGTAAGCGATGATACAGAATCGTCTGTTAATGAAACACAGTTAAACTCTGTAAGGAGGGCGGACTCCTCTACGGTTGCGAGGGACGCACGTAGTTAAATTCCGGAAGGAGGATACGGACTCCTCTGTTTTAATACGTAAAGGAAATCCCGGGTAGAAATACGTGCACTGTAAAAAAGCAGTTAAATCTGGCAGGGACGGCGGAGTCCCCTAATGCAGGACATTAGTTAAATTTCACGGGAGGGCGAGCTCCCCTGGCATAAGAATACGCGTACGGTTATTAAAAAGTGTTTTCATGTGTAAATAGTGTTTTGTGTAAGTGTAAATAACTGTGTGAAAGTGTAATACTTTGGACAACGTTAGTGACAACCGTGCGTGTAGAAGCAGAGGCAAGTGATTCCGCTTCCTACGGGGAGGTGAAAGGAATCAACCACACGACGGCAAATTAATTGTCACGTCCAAAGAAAGTGAAAACTTCAGATTTAGAACACCCTAGGTGTGCCCCCGTCTGAAGTCCAAATTATAACAAGGGATAATAAAAATGGGGGGTAAGACGTCTAAAAATAAGGAAAATTTATCAACTGACGACTGGAAATTTATGGAAGCAAAAAAATCCAAAAGCAACAAAGAAATTGGAGACCTGGATAAATAAACATGACTTTGACGGACGACTGAACCTGATCACCATACAGAAGCTAAAGAAGGAGTTAGAACAGCAACATAAAGGTGATGAGAAAAAGATGCAGAAAGTAGGGGCAGATTTAGTGGCATTTTGGGAGGAGGAAGCAGAGAACAGACGGAAGGGAGCAGAGAAGCGACGATTAGAGAAAGCGAGGAAAAAGACAGCTGTAGGTAAGGCAGAAGAAGATGTGATAATTCAGCACAGAGAATCAGAACAGCCTCAGCAACCACCGCCGGCTGGATCGTCGGTGACAACAACACCCTTATCTCCTCTACCAGAGGATGACGATGTACCGCCACCACAGTATGATTTGGCAGTAAAACCTAAGGTAAAAAGTGAAAAACCAGAAAAACCAGAAAAACCACAAACACGCAGTCAAGCGAAAGTGCCCACAGCCCCTCCCATGGTGGAACACAGTGACCAGGGAGGTGCCTATCCTATGATAGAAGTACCAAATCCTCGTGCAGGAACAGCAGGACAGCGATCAACCATGCTCGTATATCGAACATGGAATGCTGATGATATCAAAGCAGCAGTCGACATGATACCATCGCCACATGTCGATATTGAGGGATTTATGCAGGATATAGAAAACATTAGAAGTTCTTACCACCTTAGTGGACCTGAAGTCCAACAGGTGTGGATGAAAGCATGTGGCCCTAAATGGAGTCAGATACGCGGAGACTGGAATCCTGCAGACCAGGATGGCGTACCATTGCCACATGATGATCCAGTCTTGAAAACAAGAGTGGAAGCTATGATTACACGAGCAAAAGGAGTGTTAGGACCAAAGATAAATTATACTGAAATTACCAGGACAACACAGAAAGAAGGAGAGCCATGGACAGAGTTTAGATGCAGATTTGAGAGTGTATTTAGAGTCCATAGTGGCATAATGCCAGGAACACCAGTGTATGAAAACAAATTGAAAAACATTTCACCTGTGAAGCTGACAATGACCAATTTGATTCATGATGGCAACTCAACAGCTGTCATAACAGTAACAGGTGCCACTGAAGATGTTTTAAAATTGAGATTCACAGGTATGCCATTACATGTGTCACTTTGTAAGCCATATTTGACAGAATGGCAAGAATTGGGACTGACAGTCATAACAGCTTTGTCAGCCACTGATTGGAGCAGAGTTGGACCACGAACGGAGTTCAGTCCATCAACTAAATTGTACAAAGTGCCAGTTAATGTCTCATTGGTGCTGACAGCTGGAACACACATTGATGTGTCCACTTCACAATCCTGAGTGTTTCAGTTGAGTCCTGAAGAGGATGATCTTCTCTCTTCAGTACCATCAGGATTGTGGACAACAGGTCCTTCAGACGTAGGACTGATTAAAAATGCACAACCTGTAGTTATAAGACCAAAAACAGAATACAGACCATGTGTAAGACAGTATCCATTGAAACCTGATGCAATTGAAGGAATCAGGCCAGTAATAGAGAATTTATTAACAGCAGGAGTAATAGTGCCATGTCCAGATTCACCATGTAACACACCCATATTTCCTGTAAAAAAAGGCTCCGCCCTCAGTGGGGTGGAGAATGATTCAAGATCTGCAGGCAGTAAATGCTGCTGTGATTAAAAGAGCACCATGTGTTCCAGATCCACACACCTTGTTAAATTCGCTGAGACCAAATTCTAATAGTTTCTCAGTAATTGACATAAGTAATGCATTTTTCTCTGTGCCAGTACACCCAGATAGTCAATTCTGGTTTGCTTTTACCTTTAAAGGACAACGATATACATTTACCAGATTACCGCAGGGTTACGCAGAGAGTCCAACTATTTATTCTCAAGTCATGTCAGCATGTTTAGCCAGTTTCGTTCCACCGGCAGATAGCCAACTGTTAGTGTATGTTGATGACATTTTGATTGCCTCTGACACACGAGAAAACTGCATAACTGACACAGTAGCATTATTATGTTTCTTATTTGATAATGGCCACAAAGTGAGTAAAAACAAAGTTCAGTTGTGTAGGGATAAAGTAAAATATTTAGGACATGAATTATCAGCCACTGGGCGCACGATCCTGTCTGACAGGAAGGAAGCAATTTTGCACGCTCCAAAACCACAAACCAAAAAGCAGATGATGTCATTTCTTGGACTGACTAATTACTGCAGGGCATGGATTCCCTGTTATGCAGAATTGACTAGTCCACTTTCTGATTTGATGTACAAGGATGATATTTCAATGTCAACTGTGTTGGAATGGAACAAAGATGCTGAGGAAGCTTTTGTCAAACAGTTGATTGTAAGAATAAGTTCATGGCTAGTGTTTTGGTTCAAGTGTATGGCTCAAAATTGAGGCCAGTTGCCTACTACTCATCTAAATTGGATGCAGTGGCAAGTGCTCTACCACCATGCGTACAGGCTGTTGTTGCAGCCTCTATGGCTTTTCAAAGTAGCAGTAATGTTGTTCTATTCCATCAGCTGACATTGAAAGTTCCACATGCAGTTTCTGCACTTCTGTTGCAGACAAACATGAGCGTTTTGTCCCCAGCAAGACATCTTTCGTGCATGTCCTTGCTATTATCACAACCACACCTTACGGTAGAGCGCTGTACAACATTGAATCCATCCACATTGATACCTTTACCTGAGGATGGTGAGCCGCACAATTGTCTTGATGTAGCTACGGTCTGTACGAAAGCACGCCCAGACCTCCGGGACACACCCATCCCAAACAGTACAATTGTGTATGTGGATGGTTCTTCCACTAAAAACGCTTATGGACAAACACAATCTGGATATGCTGTTGTCACAAATTCAGAAGTATTGGATTCTGCTTCATTGCCATCCTCATTTTCAGCACAAGCAGCTGAATTAGGAATTGTGAAATTGCCTAAACAAATTGCTATATGCAAATGTGCGGCTCACACCAAGGGCTCTGACAGTATTTCAAAAGGAAATGATTTTGCTGACAGAGCAGCAAAAGAGGCAGCAGCGGCTTCTTCTATTTTTGTTGTACAGGAAACCACTCCAGATTTGCATTTAATCTATTTTTTGTCTTTATGGGTTCGATGCATATGCAAAACAGCATTGTAGAGCATGCATGACATGTGCAAAACACAATTCACAAGGCAATTTGAGACCCCAAAGAGGCAAATTTCCAACACCACAATATCCCTTTCAAGTGATTCACATGGATTATATACAGCTGAGTAAACATGAAGGGAAGGAATTTTGTTTAGTCATAATTGATGCCTTCTCAAAATGGGTAGAATTGTTCCCTACAAAACATGCAGATGCACTTACAGTGGCTAAGGCATTGTGCAAAGACATCATTCCACGATTTGGAATACCAGAAACAGTTTATTCAGATAATGGAGCGCATTTTGTTAATACAATAGTGCAATACGTAGGAGAAGCGCTACAGGTCAATCTCAAAAATCATTGTGCTTATCATCCACACAGTGCCGGATTAGTGGAAAGGACAAAGGGCACAATAAAAATAAGATTAAGGAAATGTATAGAAGAGACAAAACGAACCTGGATTGAATATTGGACCTAGTAAAATTGTATATGAGAATAACACCAACACCATCAGGGTTAACACCATTTGAGATACTTTATGGACGACCATATCGTCTACCAATTTTGACATGGATACTAAAACAGCAGATGAGGAACAAACATTAGCAAATTTTATGAGAAAGACATTAACACAGAAAGAGATAACTTAAACACATTTACTGCCGAATAATTTTGATCTTCCACAGGACAGCCTTCCAGTAGTCTAGCCAGGAGACTGGGTGTTCATCAGAGTGATTAAGAGGAAGAACTGGTCCAGTCCTCGTTGGGAAGGTCTATACCAAGTGCTGTTAACAACACCAACTGCAGTAAAGATAGCGGAGAGATCAACGTGGATACATCACTGTAAGATACAGCGTGTGTTGGCGGCCTCCACAGTGTAAGGGGAAGTCTGGCTACAAAGGGAGTCTATTTAATTAGCAATAGATTGTCTCAATGCCAGTGAAGCAGGGAGATCCTTGCACTATTAGGTGAGGTGGTTAACAACACTGTATCCTAGCAATCATGACTGAACTACAGCAGACCCCGGAGCGGCGTGCTCAGCGCCGCCGCTGCCGGACTGTTGGTAGGGCAGCCGGTTGCGTTGTGATCTTAGTGTGTTTCGTGCTCCTCGGATTCCTGGCCTGGTGGTTGACCCAAGAATTGCAGCTCACTGTGGACCGAGCCAGAGAACAACGCAAGCAACGTCAGAAGAGGTTTATTCATAATGTGAATGAGACAGATGGACACCCTTATATATACCATACTAATATGTGGTACAGATATGTTCATTTATTGGCTATGGAATTACGTTACTAATTGTTATGTTTGTTCGCAAATACCTATATCCTCAACACACCCAGCTCTGACGGCTAAACCGTACCCTGCTAGGGTGACAGAATGTCTTATCATACGGATGCATAATCAAACTGTATTTCGTGGGCAGCAGTTCTCAGCAAATCTGATAAGATGTAACACCACTTGCCTCAGTGCAACCACTTATATGATAGGGATTTCAACAGAGGACGTACAAGCATGCCCAAGTGCTGCTCCATTGACTAGACTGAAGGGAAACGCAAAAATATCATCACGTTAAATTGTCATCACAACGGCCATTCCCAAATTGCTTTTACGGGACAGGGAATAAAACTGTAGGTAAAATTAAGAAACGTCTGTGTACCCAAACGTATGTTTTATCAAATAATTTAAGCCTAGCCAAAACATAATATGTGGATGGTACTTATCTTCATCACATTGGACGGGGATGTAATTATACAGGCTCCTGTCCATGGGGAACGGATGAATCATGTGCTTATGTTAGTAAGTTTTTGCTACCACCTGTAAATGGTACTCTGGTGTATGATGACATCTATTGGCTTTGTGGTTCCAGACTGTACATGAGTCTCCCACCAAATTGGGGTGGTGTGTGTGCACCTACCCAGGTGACTGACCATACATATGTGGTAGTGCCAAGGACCTCCACAGAGAAGAATGGCAGCACCAGACGGAGGAGATCGATATACCCAGATGTGTTACCACATGATCACATGTGGGGCTCGGATGTACTAAAGGACCAAAAAATTGTGGTCTGTAGGAGATAAAATAGCACATTCATTGTTCCCCTGGATAGGAGTGGGAAAAAAAAAATAATAATAATTTTCATTAATGATTGAAACACTGAATTATCGATTGGGTCTGTTCATGAATGTAACTGAAAAAATAGTAGCAGCTCAAAAACACTGAAATAGATGCTTTACGTACCATGATGAACCTCTTAGTGAAAATCTCAAGAAAGAAGTGCTAAGTTAGGTGATAACTACTACTATATGTTTAACAGGCGATAAACAGGTGGGAAATGTTAAGGATTTTATATATATATATATATATATGTTATCACTGTTAAACATTTGTACCTTTGTCTTCTTTCTTATGAAAACGTTATTGTGCTGTTATGCACCTGTCTTAAAAGTAACCCTGAGAATGTATTTGTTATTCAACTCTGTTTTAGCATGCTGGGGTCAATCTGAACTGGGAATGAAGAGCTGGATGTACTTATTATTATTATACAACTTGTTTTTGTAGCCACTAACGACTGGGAGTGAAGTATGACGGGGTCAGGCTAAACTGGGAGTAAAAGAATTGAAGGTTGATTTGACTGTTGTGATGTGATGCTTAGTGTGAAGACCAGGACACTCCAGGCAGATGCACAACAGCTGATAACTGCAACAGACGAACGAGATGTGCTGACCTCCAACGATAAGAGTAAAAGAAAGAAACTGTTTGTCCTTACAGCTGCGCTTATTGACGTATGTGTTTATGTTATGGGAAGAAACTTGTCTCGCGTTGTCCCCCCCCCCTTAGGACAAGTTTTATGATGTAATGAGGGCTTCTCTAATAAAAAGAGCGGGAGCACAGGCCAGACTTTAGTGTAGCCTTGGTGTACAGCCTGGCCGCACTCCGCGCGTGATTAATTTGACTTTCTGTCTCACTGGTGTTTCTTGACTCTGTTTGTCTTATCAAAGGTTTTAAGAATGTTTGGAGGAGAAAATACCCAACACTGCACTTCTGTGTTGTGTTTGTTTGATGTAACAGAACCAGAGGTTGGGGATTTCTCACATTTCTTTAAGGCAAAGGCTATTCACCCAACCGTTGGGCAAATAAATATAATGTCCTACCTTATTCGCCCAACCGTTGGGCAGATAAGTCATACATTGAACGTTATATGCACAACCGTTGAGCAGATAAATATAATGTCTTATCTTATTCGCCCAACTGTGATCGTGTATTTGATATTTTTTGTGCATCTAAATTATGTTTTTTACACCACTTTTTAAGGCTCTATTGTGGCGTATGTTTGACACATTTAATGGCGCCGTCTTTAATTACTGGAAAACACTGCAATGGATGAAAACAGACAAACTTCATAAGCATTTTGAAGGGAAGCCTGTTAACAACGACAAAACAGTTTTTGAACAAAATGCTGCTTGTTGGCTGTAAGATGGTGTTAGTTTGACACTGTTCCCTTGGTGTGATGAGCCAAACAGAACCGCTTTAGATCACAGCTCCTCCACGGGCTGTGAACCCTCCCGCAGCCGGTGAGAAAATATCCACCTTTTTTTCCTCCCGTGTTGAAACCGGATGTGAGCTTACACGCGCGCTCATTGGTCGGTTGTGGTTGGGCGTATATGCTCGCATATTTACTTTATGGACCCAACGGTTGGGTGTATAGCAACTCTCTTTCTTTAACACCCCCCACCACTGCCCCCTCAACCTCAAAATATATAAAATAATAAAATGATGTAAAAATATCATGTTTTATTGTCACTTTGACCACAACAGTACAGACGATCGATTTCTATTTAATCCACTAGTCAGGGGTGGGCAATCATGTGCCATTAAGGGCTGAGACACTGCAGGTTTTCCTTACAACCAGTCACCTCAGCAGGTGATTTCATTAATGATCAGGTGTTTATGTTCAGGGGAGAAGCCCATCAGCAATCCACCTGCTGAGGTGATTGGTTGCAAGGAAAACCTGCAGTGTCTCGGCCCTCGCTGATGGATGCAGGCTGTGAGTTGTTGCCAGGAGCTGCCATCTTGCTTAGCGTTATTCCGCATCGCCAGGCTTTAGATTAAAATAAATGGCAAATGCCCTGCATTTATAAAGCACTTTTCCATCTGCATCAGACGCTCAGAGTGCTGTACAATAATGCCTCACATTCACCTTGATGTGAGAGTGTTGCCATACAAGGTGCTCACTACACACCGGGAGCAACTAGGGCATTAAGGACCTTGCCCAAGGGCCCTTAGTGATTTTTTGCTCAGGCTGGGATTTGAACAGAGGCGTCTCTGGTCTCAAGCTCAACACCTTAACCACGAGACCATCACCTCCCCTTAGATTAAATGCTAATCTAATGATGCGCCAATTTAAATTTGGGTTAAAGTGATCTGAAAATGCTGTTTTGTGCAGCGTTCAGGTGCTACGACAAGCTTACAAAGGAGTATCAGTAAGTGTGTATTATATGTAATATTAATGATGCGGGGAATTGACTAAAATTGCTGAATAAAGGTTAGAAAATGATTTATTTTGTTTGTGTCGATCTGTATTCTGTAAAGTAGTGACTTCAGTTTTACTGCTTGAATGCTTTGTTGTGATAAATATCGCACCATTTGTTTACAAATTCATTTAGAAGACTCACTTTCAAAAGTCTCAATTTATCTCTTTTTAATTAGCCTCAGGTTATTTATTCACATCAGGTTTTCCATCCTGAGATATTCTGTATGAGCAAAATCATAGAGTGGAAATGCTTTTTCTCTCCATTTGGTGGGTCACATGACAGTCGCGTTCACTAAGGTACTTATATCGTCTCCATATACATTTCAACACGCTTTACTTTTTCTTTTCCCCCCTTTTTAATATTATCATTATTTTGTCCACATTTACTTTTATATGTATTTGTTAATACCATTATTGTAGGTTTAACTACGCTATTATACTTTATACACTAATTACCATTTTTGTTTATCTTGTTAGCTTGCTAGGTACGGTTGGCTTATTAACGGCTAATTTAGCTCTTCTAACTAAAACTAGGTTATTTTTCTTATTTACAATTTTATTTTACATGGTGTAGATTTTTAATGATTCATCAGTTTATGTGTTCTTTTAAAGATATCAACATATAGTACCTAAGTTCTTAGATTTCCATTTGACAGCATATAGATTATGCTTTTTATTTTCCTATAGTATGCTAGCAGAGTTACTTTAGATAGATATCAATACACATTACATCATAGCTTCTGTTTCTATAATAAAATACCAGATTTATAGCTTAGCCTACTAACTATAATTTAATTTTACTACTAGTCTACATACTCAATTATCTATACTACAGTCTTCTCCTGTATTAATATTTTGGTTTTAATACCTTGTCCTGTATATTACGAGGGCTGTCCATAAAGTATAGGTCCTTTTTATTTTTTTCAAAAACTATATGGATTTCATTCATATGTTTTTACGTCAGACATGCTTGAACCCTCGTGCGCATGCGTGAGTTTTTCCACGCCTGTCGGTGACGTCATTCGCCTGTGAGCACTCCTTGTGGGAGGAGTCGTCCAGCCCCTCGTCGGAATTCCTTTGTATGAGAAGTTGCTGAGAGACTGGCGCTTTGTTTGATAAAAATTTTTTCTAAACCTGTGAGGCACATCGAAGTGGACACGGTTCGAAAAATTAAGCTGGTTTTCAGTGAAAATTTTAAGGGCTGATGAGAGATTTTGAGGTGATACTGTCGCTTTAAGGACTTCCCACGGAGCGGGACGTCGCGCAGCGCTCCCAGGCGCCGTCGTCAGCCTGTTTCAAGCTGAAAACCTCCACATTTCAGGCTCTATTGATCTAGGATGTCGTGAGAGAACAGAGATGTTTCAGAAGAAGTCGGTTTCAGCATTTTATCTGGATATTCCACTGTTAAAGGAGATTTTTTTAATGAAAGACGTGTAGGCGGATTGCAGCGTCGGCAGATCCACCTTGGATTTGCTGTGGCGACCCCAAGTGCAAACAAGGGAGCAGCCGAAGGGACTTACTATACTTTATGGACAGCCCTCGTATGTAGTACCATATTTATTTATTGTATGTTGATTATTACCCTTAATATTTAAATGTAACTTATATATATGATGCCTTATCTTTCTTATGTCTTATTATTTATTATTATATATACTTTTTTCTTGAGCCGCTTGGGTGTGTAGGGAGAGTTCCCATGGGATAAAAAAGCTTTTCAACCTACCATCCCTGGTTCTCAAGACCAGGCACCTAAGTGGGTCTACTCTACTCTTTTCTACTCTTGTATTTTACGCTTCCTTTTTAGATATTTAGATATACCTTAGTATACTAGCATAGTTCCACCTTAGAAATGGAATATAATATATAAGATATACCTTACTGAATTTTCATTGTATATTCTACTAATATAAGAATGAGATTAATACGTTCACCATGGCTGGCATGGCTGTTTCATTTTATTTGGTATTTTGGTTGAGAAGCGCTCCGTAAAAGTGGCACCACAAGTGGGTTAAGAGCAGTCTTTAATATTAACATCTTTATTATGATGCGAGCGTGTGAAGCTCTTACTTTCATCTCTGATTATTTCCCATCTTTAACTTAACTTCATAATGAAATGAATTAAGGACAAGTATCTGGTGTCATGGCAGACATAGTGTATTTGATAAACTGATATGATACTGGTATTATTTTCTATCTGGACTGGGATGAACAAATTCATTCAACTCTATTATATATAAATAGTATTTGTATTCTTTATTTGTTTGGACAAATACTGGCTGTACAAATGTGGGACTGAGTTTGAATAAATGTAGCAGCACAGAAAATGCAGATTTATGATGAAAAAGTGAGTAAACAGAAATCAATGGCACTAACTAATGATTGTGTTTTCTGATGCTGAAGTGTGACACACACACACACGCGCGGAACATGTTTAATGTTCGCAGTAATGAGAAAATCGTTGGCTAAAGCCGCAGATAGCATGAAGTCAGCGAGCAGGAATAGAGACAAAACATCTTCAGCTACGCTTGGGGGTTCTTTTAAATGTGGTCTTTGTTTGGGGAAACATGAGCACTAAAACTGCCTCAACCATAGTCTCATTAGTTTATGATGAATATAACGAGACATCACGACTTGGCAGTGATGTATAGATGCTTAAATCAGCTCCACATAGTTGCTTAAGGAAGAACAACATGGTTTTCATTCGTTGTTTCCACCTCGTTTTCTCCAGATGTTCTCAGTGACGTCATTCTCACTTTGCCTCTTGCTGATATAAAAGGACTTTGGTGACAACAGTTTGGGCTTCTTTCATGCTTTTAAGTTAACACGCCAGTTCTGTGAAAGAAAATGTGAACTTCTGTGCAGACTTTGAATATCTGAGCAACATGTGGTGCAATTCTGTGTACAGCTAAAGGCCCTGTCCCACTGGGGAGAGGATCAATTGCGCATGAATTGAGTACACAAATTACAGGCATTCGTTGTCGTCCACAACAAAAATGGCCAAAAATGACAAATGTCCCAGTATGAATTCCGGATATATTAATAATATATAGCGAATATATGATGAACAATCACTGTTATATAACACATGTAGTGAGGAAACTGATCCTACACATCAAGATTATCCGGCAGTATTACGGGTGTATTATGAATGCATCGCGCATGTGTTGCGTGTGCATGGCATCTGCATTGCGGTCATAAAAGAAGCGCACTCGCTCCTTTCAGCATCACTATTCACACCAACAATACAGGCTCTGGAGCAAGTGCTGGACTTGGACAAGTTGATCACAGAGTTACTGTTCATTTTGTCATGCGAGGGTTAACTGTTCATGAGTTTGGGGAGTGGGAGGGGGGAAGCCGCTTGGGGTGTAAGACAGTGTTTTTTTGTTTTTTTGTTTTTGAGAGTGTCACAGAAAACAGACTTCAGCGTGAGTTGTGGCTAAACAGCAACTCTTCCTTTTGTTGGTGTTAAATAAAAGTCCTGGATTGCAGCAGCTACGTCTTTGTGGATCTACACAGCCGGACCGGCACTGACTGACAGGTATGTCGCTTTCTGCCACATATAATACTTTGGGTTTACATGACGTGTTTGTTATGCATTCACAGATTGTCCACAAATCAGCTGCAAAGCAGATGTAATAAAAACACTTTATTCGTGGCCAATCTGTATGCATTCGCTACAACATATTTTAGTTTGTGATGTGGACATGATAGGCACGATATACCTGTTGGGAAAGTGTAGGTACACGGACCCACAACAGGGGGCGCAAATGAACGGACAATAGAGTAGGTCAAATAACAACACTTTACTGTTGTGAATGGGCACAACAAATACAACAGATTACAACAATAGACAAAGTCAATTCACAAAAGGTGTCGTGTGGGCAGGCTCGAAGATAGGAGATGTCTGTCCAAAGCAGAACCGGAACCACACGATTTCCTCCGCCACCAGACCCCGGGAATACTGGAGCCGCCAACTCCCGAACTCCCAGGTGGCCACTGCCTCTGCGTGTCGGACCTGGTACTGCTGGCGAGGAACAAAGAAACAATTAAATGTGGGCGCGTTTGCACCCAGCAATCCGCACGGTAGGAAAACTACCTCCACCTCTCGTGGAAAAAGGAGTCTGCTAAACAACGCACAAAGTCACAAAGGTTAGTGTCTCACAGTTAGCTGAGTACGTTACCTTCCAGGTAGAACGATATCTCGGCAAAGAGGTGGAGACGTCGTCCTGCTGATGTACCCCTGCTGATCGGATGATTGGTAACAGCTGTTCAATCAATCAATTCTTCTATATAGCGCCAAATCACAACAAACAGTTGCCCCAAGGCGCCTTATATTGTAAGGCAAGGCCATACAATAATTATGTAAAACCCCAACGGTCAAAACGACCCCCTGTGAGCAAGCACTTGGCTACAGTGGGAAGGAAAAACTCCCTTTTAACAGGAAGAAACCTCCAGCAGAACCAGGCTCAGGGATGGGCAGTCTTCTGCTGGGACTGGTTGGGGCTGAGGGAGAGAACCAGGAAAAAGACATGCTGTGGAGGGGAGCAGAGATCGATCACTAATGATTAAATGCAGAGTGGTGCATACAGAGCAAAAAGAGAAAGAAACAGTGCATCATAGGAACCCCCCAGCAGTCTACGTCTATAGCAGCATAACTAAGGGATGGTTCAGGGTCACCTGATCCAGCCCTAACTATAAGCTTTAGCAAAAAGGAAAGTTTTAAGCCTAATCTTAAAAGTAGAGAGGGTGTCTGTCTCCCTGATCTGAATTGGGAGCTGGTTCCACAGGAGAGGAGCCTGAAAGCTGAAGGCTCTGCCTCCCATTCTACCCTTTCAAGAATTTTTGAGAGAAAAGGAAGGTTGGAGATTGGTCTATAATTAGCTAAGATAGCTGGGTCAAGTGATGGCTTTTTAAGTAATGGTTTAATTACTGCCACCTTAAAAGCCTGTGGTACATAGCCAACTAACAAAGATAGATTGATCATATTTAAGATCAAAGCATTAAATAATGGTAGGGCTTCCTTGAGCAGCTGTTGCAGGTGATGCGTGACAGCTGTCACCCTGGCTGCTCCTGTGAGGCGGCTGCGCCCTCTGGTGCCTGGAGCCCGCACTCCAGACAGGGCACCCTCTGGTGGTGGGCCAGCAGTACCTCCTCTTCTGGCAGCCCACACAACAGGACCCCCCCCTCAACGGGCGCCTCCTGGCGCCCGACCAGGCTTGTCCGGGTGGCGGCGGTAGAAATCGGCCAGGAGGGCCGGGTCCAGGATGAAGCTCCTCTTCACCCAGGAGCGTTCTTCGGGGCCGTACCCCTCCCAGTCCACCAAATACTGGAAGCCCCGGCCCATCCTTCGAACATCCAAAAGCCGGCGCACAGTCCATCGATGATCCGGGCAGGAGGTGGTGCCGGACCCGGAGTACAGAGGGGTGAGGTGTGATGTGGCTTGATCCGGGACACATGGAAAACGGGATGGATCCGCAGTGAGGCCGGAAGCTGAAGCCTCACTGCGGCTGGACTGATGACCTTGAGGATCTTAAACGGACCGATATACCGGTCCTGCAATTTAGGGGAGTCCACTTGGAGGGGAATGTCCTTAGTAGACAACCACACTTCCTGCCCTGGACGATACTTAGGGGCCGGGGTCCGCCGACGGTCTGCATGGGCCTTCGTCCTCATCCGGGCCCTCAGCAAAGCAGAACGGGCGGCACGCCACACCCGACGGCACTTCCGCAGGTGGGCCTGGACTGAGGACACACCGACCTCTCCCTCAACCACCGGAAACAAAGGAGGTTGGTACCCTAGACACACCTCGAAAGGGGAGAGGCCGGTGGCTGACGACACCTGGCTGTTATGGGCATACTCGATCCAGGCCAGATGGGTACTCCAGGCCGCCGGGTGCGCGGCTGTCACGCAACGCAGGGCCTGCTTCACCTCCTGATTGGCCCGTTCTGCTTGCCCGTTGGTCTGGGGATGATACCCGGATGAGAGACTCACCGTGGCCCCCAGTTCCCGGCAGAAGCTCCTCCAGACTTGCGAGGAGAACTGGGGACCGCGATCGGAGACAATGTCTGTGGGAATCCCATGCAGCCGGATGACGTGGTGGACCAGGAGGTCCGCTGTCTCCTGGGCCGTCGGGAGCTTCGGGAGGGCCACGAAGTGGGCCGCCTTGGAGAATCGGTCCACTATCGTGAGGATGGTGGTGTTACCCTGGGACGGCGGGAGGCCCGTGACAAAATCCAGGCCGATGTGGGACCAGGGGCGATGGGGCACGGGCAGCGGCTGGAGCAGTCCCGAAGCCCGGCGATGATCAGCCTTGCCCCTGGCGCAGGTGGTGCAGGCCTGGATATAATCCTGGATGTCGGCCTCTAGGGACGCCCACCAGAAGCGCTGCCGGACAACTGCCACGGTTCTTCGCACCCCTGGATGACAGGAGAGCTTAGAGCCGTGACAGAAGTCCAGGACTGCAGCCCTAGCCTCTGGTGGGACGTAGAGTCTGTTCTTCGGCCCAGTTCCGGGGTCCGGGCTTCGTGCCAGGGCCTCCCGGACGGTTCTCTCTACGTCCCAGGTAAGGGTGGCCACGATAGTGGACTCCGGGATGATGGGTTCCGGTGGATCCGACAACTCCGCTTTGACTTCATCTTCATGTACCCGGGACAAGGCATCCGATCTCTGGTTTTTGGTCCCGGGACGGTAGGTGATCCGGAAGTCAAAACAGCCGAAGAACAGTGACCAGCGGGCTTGCCTGGGGTTCAGCCGCTTGGCGGTCCTGATATACTCCAGGTTCCGGTGGTCAGTGAAAACCGTGAATGGCACGGACGTTCCCTCCAACAGATGTCTCCACTCTTCAAGAGCCTCTTTCACCGCAAGGAGTTCTCGATTGCCGACGTCATAGTTCCGTTCGGCCGGGGTCAACCTGCGGGAAAAATAGGCACACGGGTGAAGGACCTTATCGGTCCTCCCGCTCTGGGAAAGCACAGCTCCTATCCCTGAGTCCGAGGCGTCCACTTCAACCACTAACTGGCGACTAGGATCGGGCTGCACCAGAACGGGTGCAGATGAGAAGCGCCGTTTCAACTCCTTGAACGCGGCATCGCAACGATCCGACCAGGTGAAGGGGACTTTTGGGGAGGTCAGGGCTGTCAGGGGGCTAACTACCTGACTGTAGCCCTTAATGAACCTCCTGTAGAAACTAGCAAAGCCGAGGAACTGTTGTAGCTTCCTACAGCTGGTGGGTTGGGGCCAGTCTCTCACCGCCGCGACCTTGGCCGGATCAGGAGCGACGGAGTTAGGGGAGATGATAAACCCCAGGAAGGACAAAGAAGTGCGGTGAAACTCGCACTTCTCACCCTTCACAAACAGCCAGTTCTCCAACAACCGCTGCAGGACCTGACGTACATGCCGGACATGGGTCTCAGGATCCGGAGAAAAGATGAGTATATCGTCCAGATATACGAAGATGAATTGGTGCAGGAAATCCCGCAAGACATCATTAACCAATGCTTGGAACGTCGCAGGGGCGTTTGTAAGAACGAACGGCATGACCAGGTACTCAAAGTGACCTAACGGGGTGTTAAATGCCGTCTTCCACTCGTCTCCCTTCCGGATCCGAACCAGGTGATACGCATTCCTGAGATCTAGCTTGGTGAACATTTGGGCTCCATGCAGGGGCGTGAACACTGAATCCAACAAGGGCAATGGGTATCGGTTACGAACCGTGATTTCGTTCAGCCCCCTGTAATCAATGCATGGACGTAGTCCGCCATCCTTTCTTCCCACAAAAAAGAAACCTGCACCCATCGGGGAAGTGGAATTCCGGATCAACCCGGCAGCTAAAGAGTCCCGGATGTAGGTCTCCATTGATTCGCGCTCAGGTCGTGAGAGGTTGTACAGCCTGCTGGACGGGAACTCAACGCCTGGAACCAAATCAATGGCACAATCGTACGGACGGTGGGGGGGAAGGGTGAGCGCCAGATCCTTACTGAACACATCCACAAGGTCATGGTACTCCACCGGCACCGTCCCTAGATTGGGCGGGACTCTGACCTCCTCCTTAGCCTGGGAACCGGGAGGAACCAAGGAACCTAAACATACCCGATGGCAGGTCTCACTCCACTGAACCACTAACCCGGACGGCCAATCGATCCGGGGATTGTGTTTTAACATCCAGGGGAACCCTAGAATCACACGGGAGGTGGCAGGAGTCACAAAAAACTCGATCTCCTCCCGGTGATTTCCTGACACCACCAGAGTTACTGGTGGTGTCTTATGTGTGATTGGAGGGAGTAGGGAGCCATCTAGTGCTCGCACCTGCACAGGCGAGGTAAGCGCCACCAGAGGGAGCCCTATCTCCCTGGCCCATCTGCTGTCTAACAGATTCCCTTCAGAGCCCGTGTCCACCAGTGCTGGGGCCTTCAGGGTTAAATCCTCATAAAGGATTGTAACTGGGAGTCATGTGGCAATATGGGTGTGTCCCACGTGAATGTCTCGGCCCACCCCTAGCCCAGTTTCTAGGGGCGGGCGTTGGTGTTTAACCGCTCGGGGCAGTCTCTTACCTGATGCTCTATCGAGCCACAAACAAAACACGCTCCGCGGGCCAGCCTCCTCTGTCTATCTGGTGCCCTAAATGTGGCCCTGCTCGTGTCCATAGCTTCGTCAGCAGGGGGAGCTGTAACCACACGGAGCGTAGGGGCCGTGGAGCGTGGGGAGGGCGGAACTCGGTCGGAACCGGAAGGGAGAGGGACGGCGCGTGCCCGGCCACGCCCTTCGTCTCGTTCCTGACGGCGTTCTTCTAACCGATTGTCTAATCGTATAACGAGATCAATAACCCCATCTAAATCCCGCGGTTCTTCCTTAGCCACCAGGTGCTCCTTTAGGACCAACGACAGTCCGTTTACGAAGGCGGCGCAGAGGGCAGTGCTATTCCAGCCGGACCTCGCAGCCGCGATGCGGAGGTCGACTGCATAGGCAGCTGCGCTCCGGCGCCCCTGTCTCATTGACAGCAGCACGGCTGAAGCGGTCTCTCCTCTATTTGGGTGATCGAACACTGTTCTGAACTCCCTCACAAACCCATCATATGTCTGAAGGAGCCGTGAATTCTGCTCCCAGAGCGCTGTAGCCCAAGCGCGTGCCTCACCGCGAAGCAGATTTATTACATAAGCTATCTTGCTGGCATCAGTCGCGTACATGACAGGACGTTGTGCGAAGACGAGCGAACACTGCATAAGGAAGTCCGCGCACGTTTCCACACAACCTCCGTACGGCTCTGGAGGGCTTATGTATGCTTCCGGGGAAGGTGGGAGGGGTCGTTGAATGACCTGTGGAACGTCACTGTTACGCACAGGGTCGACAGGAGGGAGAGCCGCAGCAGCGCCCTGAGGGCGCGCTTCCACCTGCGCGGCGAGAGCCTCCACCCTGCGGTTAAGGAGGACGTTCTGCTCGGTCATTAGATCCAACCGAGCCGTGAAAGCGGTGAGGATCCGCTGCAACTCACCGATCATTCCTCCTGCGGACGCCTGTGCGCCCTGCTCTTCCATTGGCCGTTCAACAGCCAGTTGACGCCCCTCGGAGTCCATGACGTTGGCCGAGATATCCTGTTGGGAAAGTGTAGGTACACGGACAAAAATACAAAAAAGAAATACAAAAATTATGAAGAAATACAAAGTTTCTTTCACCAAAACATCAAATCTAGTCTTTCATCTCAAATGTACTTTCTGTCAAATTGTAGCTGAACAATCGGATCTTCTTTTTAAGAAAATCCTCCTCTACACCACTTCTTCAGGAAGCTGGATTTTATATTTTTAATTCATTTATGTCAAGTTGTAGAGATCTGCTTTCAGTTTGAGTTAAGGAAGATAACTTAGATTTATTAGATTTATTTATCTAAAATTGTGTAACTGGTGTGACACTCAGCAAAATTAAGAGGTTATTTAATCAACAGCTGCCTGCTCATTTAAAAATCACTGGAACACACACACACACACACACACACACACATATATATATATATATATATATAATAAGGCAACCCCGAATTAAAAGAGAAATGCAGCTTTTAACAACCTGGATCAGCCCTCTGATACCTGTCAGTTTATGTGTTATTGAACAATAATATATCACTCTTGATGAAGAAAATACTGAGTTATTGCAATCTGATTATGTAGGTTTGTCTAGTGCCCTCTTCAGGGGAACACAGATTATACTCATGGATGTTTCTTGGATCTGCTTTGCTGAACATGTTAACTTGAATGTGGAACAAGTCAACAGACACGAGTGTTTGTGAGCAGCACCTCCTGTTTCCCAACTCGTTAATGTTGAAGTTTATTTTGCCATCTGCTCATTAAAACATTAACATTAAGATGGTAACATAAAGAGGGACTGAAGCTTCCAGCAGCCGCGTATCTTCTGTAATCAATGGCCACTTTGGACATGGGGAGACGTTTTCCAGTGTAAACAGCCAACATTCTGCAACCCTAAGAGCAGACAGCACATTTACACGTGCACACACCACCGGCCGCACACAGGCAGCGTGACGGCCTTTTGGACCCGGACAGCAGGATGGATTAGTCTGTCCAAGTCTTAGATTTTAGCAGCCGTTTGATGTTCAAGGAAACCATTTGTAAATACTTCTGAGTGATTTTCAAGCGGTACACAGTGCATTCCATCATGGTCACAAGAAAAATGCTCTCATTACATATCCAAAGATTCACTTCAAAATATGAAACCACATAGACTCACTTATAATCTGCACGGACATTAAAGAAACACTTACCAAAGAGTATCCAGTAAGAAGAATAGGAGAGGCATGCAGAGTGGGTTCTTCCCCATTTAAATGTATGCAAAAAAAAACAAAAAACATACAGGATTTACTCTAAATTTCACACCCCAGGGGCATGAAATTTTCACAAAGAGGGACATTTATTGACGATCGTTTGCATACGTGTGCGTGCATGCACACATACACAGTATGGTCTTACGGTATCTATGGACATGTGTACTGCACGCAAGAGAAGCAGCAGAGACTCTAAATGAATGTTGTTTTTCTGCATGCAGTAGCTGCTACACAATTACATAAAATGGCTCTATGTAAACATTTTTATTCAACGGCGTTCAAGATAAAAGTTGTGAAAGAAGCAGAAGAGAAGGGGAAGCACCATGTCGCTTGGATTTTCCAAGTCGATAAGAAATGTATCCGGGAGTGGTGTAGGGACAAGGATAAGCTTGCAACCCTGGCCAAAACAGCAAAATGGCTGCCTGGTTGGGGGGGGGGGGGGGGGGGGCATGACAGGTAAAGCTTTGAAATACGAGACACAGAGCCTGCATAAGCAACATGGAAACCAGAACAGACTTGAGATTCTGTGGCAGTGGGGTAGGACTATTCCAATTTCATTTTACTCTGTTCTCTCAGAAATTCACAATTTCACTACATGCAGTATGACCAAAAAAAAAAAAAAAAAAATCAAGGGGGTGCGTTTATTCAAGAGGGAGTGTTTATTAGAGTAACTATGATAATAGATTTACAACCTCAATTCCAATGAAGTTGGGACATTGTGTAAAATGTAAATAAAAACAGAATACGATTTGCAAATCCTCTTCAACCTGTATTCAAGTGAATACACCAGAAAGACAAGATATTTAATGTTCAAACTGATAAACTTTATTGTTTATGTGCAAATATTTGCTCATTTTGAAATGGATGCCTGAAACATGTTTCAAAAAAGCTGGGACAGTAGTATGTTTACCACTGTGTTACATCACCTTTCCTTCTCACAACACTCAATAAGCATTTGGGAACTTCATTGGAATTGGGGTTGTACTGAATCATAAAGATGTCCGGACATGACATTTGTCGAATGGCAAAAGGTAATTTTATCACACTGCACAGTGGTTTTGCAGCATGTGCAGATAATCTGCCTGCAGACCTTTAATACCAGTGCAGAAAATCTGCACTGGATTGTATCTCAGGCTCTGTCTATTAGATCTATATGCTTTCTGTTTAAAATACATTATAAATGTTGGATGCAGCTGCCAAGTCTTTGAGGGCAGAACTGATTTGTATACACATGGAGATGAAAAAGCACTCATGCATCAGCTGCTCATATGAGACACCTGTCATGGCACAATGAATTTACCCAGCAAAGAGTGAGTCCGGGGCACGCTGCCAACATGCTGTAGAGACGTGGAGCACTCGTGCCGAGCAGAGCTGAGGAGAGAGAGAGAGAGCACTGGAAAATGCTCTGAGTAAATTAGCGTTAAGTGGAACCTCATCCAACTAAAGAGACGAACCTGCACGGAGGAATTCCAGTCTGGCCTGTGGTTTTGACATCAGTCAAACTACAGATTTATCCCCACATGGAGTCATTTTCACACCCACAGGGAACAAATACTCCAAGATGGTGTGCAAAGCACATCAGGCCAGAGTCATGTTACGTTCACGTTCAGCAGATTGACTAAAGCTCAAGTTTAATCAGTTCTGCAGGCTGTCAGGTTTGGAGGTAGCGAGGGACTGATTGAGGCTGGACACCACATCCAGACTCACAGGCTGGTGTAGGAGTATAAAAGGCTGGATTCTTTAACCCACTGGGGCCAACGCCGTTGTATACGACGGCTAAGACAAAGCTTTACTAAATTATAAATAATATTTGAATGATATGAGATAGAAACATACTTTTTTTTGCTGAAAAGTTAACTCCGCGGACTTTCGAGCCAGCCATTGGCCATCTTTGTACTCCTCATAGAAGTTGTGTGATGAGGTGCGCAATGTGAGTGTCCAATCAGAATTGGTTCACCGTCACATGGTTTTCCAAAATCCAGGGGGCAGATTTACCTCACGTGAAAAGCCAAAGATCGTTTTCAGGAGTGATATGTTACTAGTTGGCCCGTTTGAATAGCCCCCTGGGTGCTCCAATGAGTACATACTATTAGTACATACTCAGTGCGCCCTGTGCCATTACGCACAGCGATCAGTGAAAGCAGGAGCAGATGGAGATCCTCTGATGACAATCTCACATGCTCAAACAAAGAGTGTGTAACTATCAGGATTGTTCCACTAGTTTGCATGTAAATGTTACTGGATAACTCTGTTGCTTTAAGGCCTGTCACAGTGGTATATTCGTAGAGCTGCTCATTGCAGCATTGTGTTTCATTTAAATACGCCTGAAATACGCGCGTACTCAGCCTTTAACAGTGTTCGTTCATACTTGCAGTGTGTTCGCGTTTTAATGTGTGCAAACAGTCGCGTGTGCCATGCTGCACCAGTTTCAGTGCTATTTTCTGCCTCTGTGGAAGTGCGCTCTGTTCTCTACTGCATGGTGTGGTGCGGCTCAAAAACAAGAGTCATTTAACATTATTATTATTATTTTTTTTAATGCAGTGAGTGCGTGTTTAATTTAGAGTCACAGCTCTTTTCAGCTTTGATCAGACTTATCGATCAGGGCGTTTGATGAGCGCACCGACATGTAACGAGTGCACGTTTATTTTAAAGAGTCACAGCTCTTTTCAGCTTTGATCAGACTGATCGATCAGGACGTTTGATGAGCGCACCGGCATGCAGCGAGTGGGCGTTTATTTTAAAGAGTCACAGTTCTTTTCAGCTTTGATCAGACTGATCGATCAGGGCGTTTGATGAGCACACCGACATGCAGCGAGTGGGCGTTTATTTTAAAGAGTCACAGCTCTTTTCAGCTTTGATCAGACTGATCGATCAGGGCGTTTGATGAGCGCACCGACATGCAGCTAGTGGGCGTTTATTTTAAAGAGTCACAGCTCTGATTAGACACACACAGAGAGAGACAGCACGAGAGAGCGCTTTTATGACACTATGTGACACAGTGAAACAGTCCTCATATAATTAGTCCAGTATGATAAAGTGAAGCAACGATCTTGCAGTATTTATAGCTCCAGAAGAACAACAGGGAGATGTGAAATGGCGTACAGTACCGTGGTGAAGTGTGGGCGGGCTCACAATAGTGGACAGTAGCACAGCGCTGCGTGTACTCGCGTGAAGTCTCCATGCTGTGCTGTACGCCGAAGAAAATTAAACAGGTTTAATTTCTTCCATCCTACGCGCATAGCCCTCAACATACTGCTGCGTATTGAGAAAAATATCCTTGTGAAGTGGGCGGAGAGCTGCTCATTACAGCGTAGAAAATACACTGTAATGAGCAGCTCTATGAATATGCCACTGTGACAGGCCCTTTTCTCTGCGTAAAGCACTGTTTACCATATCAATGGACAACAAAACACATAGACCATTTTGTATATATTGTTCAAAATGTGCATTTGTGTTTGTTGTTTGAACCTTTTTGTTGTACAGTCTTTCACACAAGACCTCAAATTACCTTTATAAAGTGTCAAAACAGTTGTTTATTATAGTTTGCTGTGTGTTTTGAATAAATGTGTGTGAAAATTATTTTTCACTTTATTTTTTCCTTGCCTATTTTTGATTGTAAACCTTTATTACAGTTATAAAACACAACAAAAACATATATATTCTGAAAAAAAGAGACATAAAACTTGATTGTGGGATGCAGGGAGAGCTGTTAACAGCAATAATAAAACATGTATGCCAGGCGAGTGAACTGTCCAAAAAATTCCCTTGGACCCCAGAGGGTTAATGCAGACATGGATACAGTACACAGGCAAGCAGTCCACGGTGTAAAAGTAAAGATAAGGGCGTGGCAATAAGTCATGGTCCAAAACAAACAGGGTTCAGTTAACGAGCAACCAGAGCAATTAGAGCAGAGGCTAAAACAGGTTCCAAAAAACAGAGCAGGGGTCGGAATACACGGCTAGCCAAACAACAGTACTATGACGAGAGCTGATATGTGACATAAGTCGACGAACGAGCAGAGAGGAAGTGAACACAAGCAGTTTAAATAAAGACAGGCGGTATTTGGATAACGAGATGCACATGGTGGGAGAAGGACCTGGAAAGGAGGTGTGGTCAGGTGAATCCAAGAGGGGAAATGAGAGGCAAGAAAAGGCAGTGAGAAGTGGGCAAGGAAATGACAGACAAAATGCGGTGTGGCCAACAAAGATGAGGAAGTGCAGGTGCAGGACAAGAGAGTGCAGTGATCAGAGGGACAGAGTGATAACAATGAAACTTGGTGTGAACACGTGAGAACAGAGATGAGCGTAGACATGGGGCAGACGAAGACAGGACGAGACAGGCAGGTGTAGGTGAGCAGTGAAAGAATTACTGACGATGGCAGCTAATGATAGAGGAAACACAAACTGGCAGAACTGAAAAAAAAAACCATCAGAAAATAAGTACTGAGATAAAACTACATGAGAACTGGTAAGCGAACAATAAGAAAATAAACACTAAGTAAAGACTAGTAAAACCAAATGATAAGTAAAAGAGGGACTAAGTGATAAACAGAAAACAAAACCGATACTACAACATAACTGATAATATCATAAATGAGAAGAACAAAATAAACAAGTGATACGCTAATGATAAACAATGAAAACACAAACTGACTGAATAAAACCAGAACGGAACTGTATCATGGCTAAAGTACTTGTCCTCTGACACGCCGAAACGGAGGTGTTCCTTTGTCTCGCTTCCAAAGCGAATCGGTCGTGACGCGCGAAGCCTCCGCACGGCTTTCCATGACAAAATCTCTTGTTAAAAGTGAAATCTGCCGGAAAATGGCTGATGTCCAGCTCTTGTGATAACCAGAGAAAGAGCACACGACGGTCTCGTATCCACAGAGCCATCCATTTAGAAATGGTCTGGTGGCTTGTGCCGCGTCGTCGCAGCTCGGAGCGCGGCGTGCCGAGCAACCTTAAAGCCGTCCTTACAGCCGTCCTTAAAGCCGTCCTTAAAGCTGTACTAACAGACCTTATTCTCTGTGAAGCCCGTAAAATTTTCACCGAAAGCCAGATACATTTTTCGAATGGTCTCCAGGTGCCAGTCTCTAACAGCTTCTGAAAAAATTCTGATGGAAAAAAGTCCTTTTCATTCCGCCATTTCCTGACAATGAAAATCCGACGATGGGGCGGAACCACTCCTTCCACAAGGCATGCTCACAGGCGAATGACATCACTGACAGACGTGGAAAAACTCACGCATGTGCACGAGGGTTCAAGCATGTCTGACGTGAAAACATATGAATCAAATCCATATAGTTTAAAAAAAAATAAAAAGGTACGATACTTTATGGACAGACCTCGTATAGCGCCAAATTACAACAAAGTTGCCTCGAGCCAACTTTGAGGCAACTTTGAGGCAACTTGTGATTACTGGGTGTTATCTGATTATTAAGTGCTCATGTAAATAACGTTATCTGATTATGACAAATCCGATAAACACACCTGGATTTCTCCCCAATGCTCTGATTTCTTTGGTGCATGTGAACCATTAATCTGATTTATTTTGTTCTTTTGCATCTGCGCATGTGTAAAAGTAATTGCCACTCACATCTCCAGAGATGCAGTGGGACACACTGCTGTCTCGTCAGGGCTTGTAACGTCCTTCATCAGATCACAAAGTTCTGACAGCACCTCGTGTGTCCAAAACAACAACAAAAATGGCAAGATGTACGTGTGCTTCAACGGCCCTGTGTGTTGTTTCACCGTTCTAAAGAGCAAATCTATTGGCGATCTGTGCAGTTTATAGACAAATGTATTAAAGTTGAGTGGAGTTTGCTAAAAGGAAGACTTCATATTTCCTCAGTGTTCATGCACGAGGACCTCAACTCCATGCACCTCCTCAGAGAGAGAGCGAGAGAGAGAGAGAGACAATTTCAAAAATATGTTCACATCCTTATGTGATAGAGACAAAAAGAGAAGAAAAAACAAAACAAAAAATATATACAAGGTCTGTTAGAAAAGTATCTGACCTTTTTTATTTTTTTCAAAACCATATGGATTTGAATCACGTGTGATTGCATCAGCCAAGCTTGAACCTTCGTGCGCATGCGTGGGTTTTTTCACGCCTGTCGGTTGCGTCATTCGCCTGTGAGCAGGCTTTGTGTGAGCAGTGGTCCACCCCTCTAGTCGGCTTTTTATTGCAAATAAAATGTATGAACGATTTGGAGCTTTGCTGCATCAAATTTTTCCAGAAACTGTGAGAGACCTCCAGGTGGACACCCTTCGGAAAATTAATATGGCTTTCAGGGACGATTTTATGGGGATCACACAGATTAAGGAGTGCTCCAGCCGGTTTAAAGACTGCCCACAGCGGCTGAGAGCACGGCGCACTCCGAGCGCCGATCGACAGGCTGAAACCCTGCTGAAACAACCAGATCATTTCCAAAGTGAAGGCTTTGTTGATCCGGGACGTCGTCTGACTTCCACAGAAATGGCAGAAGACGTGGACATCAGCAGTTTTTCGGCACAGTCCACTGTTACAGGAGTTTTTTTCATGGAAAGAGGAGTGGAGGAATGCGCCACCGTGCCGCTCATGGCACGGGACAAAACCACCTCCGTGTTGGTCTCACAGGACGGCTTTCAGATGGCTTTCTGTGGATTTTCAGTCGTGTGACTATCCGAGAAATTGTGGATGAGCTGGACATGCCAGAACATGTCCTATGAGGCTTCATCACGGCGTTGCTTTGCGCCATGCGGCTCCGTCCCAACGCGCAAATTTCTCCGCATGTCTGTCTCAATGTGCCGAAAAAGTGCTGATGTCCACGTCTTCTGCAATTTCTGTGGTAGTCAGACGACGTCCCGGATCAATACAGCATTCAGTTTAGAAATGAACGGCACATTCCACTGTTACAGGAGTTTTTGTCATGGAAAGAGGAGCGGAGAAATTTGCGTGTCATTGCAAAAAATAAAAAGGTCGGATAGTTTTCTAACAGACCTCATGTAAGCTCTTAGACAGAGTTCAGAATATACCGTATTTTCTGGAGTATATAGTAAGTCTCACCTGTCAGAAAATGCCTCTTGAAAAAAAAAAACATATTTTCAACCGGAGTACGAGGTCTGTCCAAAAAGTATCGTACCTTTTATTTTTCTCAAAAACTATATGGATTTGAATCACGTGTGATTGTATCAGCCAAGCTTGATCCTTTGTGCGCATGCGTGAGTTTTTCCACGCCTGTTGGTTGCGTCATTCGCCTGTGGGCAGACTTTGAGTGAGCACTGGTCCACCTCTCCCGTCAGATTTCTTTTGTCTGAGAACTTGCTGAGAGACTGCTGCTTTGCTCCATGAAATTTTTTTCAGAAACTGTTAGAGACAGGCAGTTGGAAACCATTCAATAGATTCAGTTGGATATCGGTGAAGATTCTGTCGGCGTCACGCGGATTATGGACTATTAAAACCTTTTTAAAGACAGCCCATAGCGGCAGAGGGTGCTCGGCGCGCCGAGCGGCCATCGACAGGCTGGAACGACCAGATCATTTCTAAACTGAATGCTGTGTTGATCCGGGACATCATGTGACTACCACAGAAATAGCAACAGAGCTGGACATAGCACTTTTGCGGCACATTCCACTGTTACAGGAGATTTTGTAATGAAAGACGTGCGGAGGATTTCGCGCGTCGGCACAAAGCAGCTCAGGACGCGCAGCAAAAAAAAACACCTCCGTGTTGGAAACCATTCAGAAGATTCAGACGGCTTTCGATGGCTTTCAGTCGAGTGAGTATCCGAGAAATTGTGTAACAGCTGGACATGCCCCAACATGTCCTGTGAGACTTCCAAGACGGAGCTGTTTTTTTGCTGCGCGTCCTGAGCTGCTTCGTGCCGACGCGCGAAATCCTCCGCCCATGTTGGTGACGTCATTTCCCTGTGGGCAGGCCTTGAGTGAGATGTGGTCTCGCCCTCTCGGCTGAATTCCTTTGTTTCACACGCTGCTGGAGACGGCGCACGTTGCTGTATCCAAATTTTTTCTGGACCTGTGAGGAATATCCGAGTGGACACTATTGGAGAAATTAAGCTGGTTTTCGGTGAAAAGTTTAATGGGGTGAGATTATGGGGTGTTTCTGTCGCTGTAAGGACTTCCCATGCAGCGGGATGTCGTGCAGCGCTTCCAGGCGCCGTCGTCGGCCTGTTTCGACCTGAAAACATCCTAATTTAAGGCTTAATTCACCCAGGATGTTGTGAGAGAACAGAGAAGATTCAGAAGAGGCCAGCATGAGGACTTTATGCGGACATTCCACTGTTTAAGGACATTTTGTCATGAAAGACGTGCGCGCAAATTCGCTGAGTCGTTTCCGTGACGACTCGGCAAATCTGTGTGCGCCGCGACAGGAAAAACACCTCCTTGTTGAAAACCATTTGTAAAATTCAGGCGGCTTTTGATGGCTTTCAACAAGTGAGTAACTGAGAAATTGTTTAACAGCTTGGGCATGTTCCAACTTGCCCGTTAAGGTTTCCAACGGAGGTGTTTTTCCTGTTTTTCCTGGGGGGTCGGGTCCAGCCCGACATGCGATTCTTTCATTACAAAATGTCCGTTAACAATGGAATGTCCGAATAAACTCCTCAGGCCGACTTCTTCTGAAAGTTCTCTGTTCTCTGATGACTTACTGGGTCAACAGAGCCTGAAATGTGGAAGTTTTCAACTTGAAACGGCGAGACGCTGCCGCCTCGAAGCGCAGATCGCCGTCAGGCGCCGTGGGCCATCCTTAAAGTGACACTACCAGACCAAAATCTCTCATCAGCCGTTAAAATCTTTACCAAAAACCAGCTGAATTTATCGAATGGTGTCCACTCAGTTGTGCCTTACAGTTTTTAAAAAAATTTGATCAAACAAAGCAGCAGTCTCTGAGCCATTCCTAAACAATGAAAAAATCGACAAGAGTGGGCCATTCCTCACTCAAAGACTGCCCACAGGCGAATGACGTAACCGACAGGCGTGAAAAAACTCTTGCATGCCCACGAGGGTTCAAGCATGTCACACGTGATTCAAATCCATATAGTTTTTGAAAAAAATAATAAGGTCGGATACCTTTCTAATAGACCTCGTATATTCATGAGAGTTTTAGGCACAATCCGTGTGGAGCCTAATCAGAGCGTCTCAAATGCATTTCTCCTGTCGTGACTGTACTCATAATGCTCTGGGCAGCAGAGCATGTCCACACTAAAACCTTCAAAATTATTGCAGTACTTCAAAACTAAAACATATAGCTGATATTTTCACATTATAAAACTTCAGAAGTGACGTTAATTTAAATAACATGTCCGAAATTAGTTTGGTTAAGATTTTAGCCATAAGTTAAAGCTGTATGCCTCTGGATGACTTGGGTGATATTTCCGGTGAATTAGTATGGTGTCAGAAGCAGTGGTCTTGTGACCAGTTTGCATTTGTGTTACAAATAAATCAAAGCTTTCCTGAATGATTAATCAAACAAGAAAATTAACTGGTGATTCCCAATCTGTATTTGCAATTTTTTTTCAGTTTTCTGATTCTGATTCGACACCTCCTGTGTCCTTTGACAGACTGCTGCCAGGCAACCTGTCTTACTGTGAACTGAACCTTTGCCTGGATTCCATTCTGAGTAACGCCTGCTGCATCTGGACTCATCATCGAGGTTCAGTCTGGTCCGTGACACTAGAAAAGTGTACCTAATAAAGTGGCCAGTGAGAGTATGTCTAAAGAGAGGAGGAAAATTCAAACTGATTTCAGACTTTGTGTACATCAAGACTAGTGCGGTCTACATGCGTCCAGCTGCTGATGGAACAGGAAGAAACTGTTTGATGAATAAAGTGAACTGAAGCAAACTATCGATAAGGTGACAGAATCCTTGGCCGAGGTCAGCAGCTGCCTCTTGTCTGTCTGTATTTATTTGTCTGAGCTGTAACTGATGATGATGAAGGTCACGAGGTCACAACACAGGGAGGGCACACTATCAGTAAAAACATGCTGGAGGTGGTAAACACCTGTCAATAATGTGAAGACGGACTGCTTTCAGATAAAAATGGAATTATCCTGCTTCACTTATCTCTTGCTCACCACTGTGATGGGACAAACGCAGACAGGTGATTAGTTAAAGGAGGAACTGAACCAGTGTCTCGATCAGCTGGTAAGCCTCCTTAATGCTTCTTAACACACATTCCTCAAATCTTCCTGAAGGATCTTCACCATCCTTCCATATTTTCCTCTGTTAGTTACAGTAAGTTGTGGAACATTTCTCTGCCTGTCAGCAGGATGCCTCAAAAAGATGTGAACCAAACTCCAGGAAACCTGTAACATATGATCGGTCTGATTTTTGGGATTCCAAAAAGGTATTAGACTGGAAAACTGGATTCAAAGACATCAGACATATGTTACCACATAATGTGATAACTTAAACATCAGAGACGGTGCAATTAACTTACATACGAGGTCTATTAGATAATAAACCGACCCTTTTATTTTTTTTTTTAACTATATGGATTTGAATGACGTGCGATTACACCAATCATGCTTGAACCCTCGTGCGCATGGGTGAGTTTTTTCACGCGTGTCCGTGACGTCATTTCCCTGTGGGCAGGCCTTGAGTGAGATGTGGTCCCGTCCTCTCAGCTGAATTCCTTTGTTTCACACGCTGCTCGAGACGGCGCACGTTGCTTTATCAAAATTTTTTCTGGACCTGTGAGGAATATCCGAGTGGACACTATTCAAGAAATTAAGCTGGTTTTCGGTGAAAAGTTTAACGGCTGATGAGAGATTATGGGGTGTTTCTGTTGGTGTAAGGACTTCCCATGCAGCGGGACGTCGTGCAGCGCTTCCAAGCTCCGTCGTCGGCCTGTTTTGACCTGAAAACATCCTAATTTAAGGCTTAATTCACCCAGGACGTCGTGAGAGAACAGAGAAGATTCAGAAGAGGCTGGCATGAGGACTTTATGTGGACATTCCACTGTTTAAGGACATTTTGTAATGAAAGATGTGCGCACATCTGTGTGCGCCGCGACAGGAAAAACACCTCCGTGTTGAAAACCATTTGTAAAATTCAGGCGACTTTTGATGGCTTTCAACAAGTGAGTAACTGAGAAATTGTTTAACAGCTTGGGCATGTTCCAACTTTCCCGTTAAGGTTTCCAACGGAGATGTTTTTCCTGTCACGACCCCCCGCGGTCGGTCCGGCCCGACAAGCGACTCTACCCGCATGTTCTTTCATTACAAAATGTCGTGGGCCGTCCTTACGGCGACACTACCAGACCAAAATCTCTCATCAGCCGTTAAAATGTTTACCGAAAACCAGCTGAATTTATCGAATGGTGTCCACTCAGTTGTACCTTACAATTTTGAAAAAATTTTGATCAAACAAAGCAGCAGTCTCTGAGCCATTCATAAACAATGAAAAAATGACGAGAGGGTGGGCGACTCCTCACTCAAAGACTGCCCACAGGCGAATGACGTAACCGACGCGTGAAAAAACTCTCGCATGCCCACGAGGGTTCAAGCATGTCTGATGTAATCACACGTGATTCAAATCCATATGGTTTTTGAAAAAAATAATAAGGTCGGATACCTTTCTAATAGACCTCGTCTGTTAAATGTCAGTATATACTGTATAATGTATCATTATCACAATAATAAAATAGTTCATCATGGATTAATTATTAGTCAGCTGTAAATGCAGTCAGCAACCTTTTCTTGTCAAATTGGCTAGAAAATACATAAAATCATTTCTCACTTTTCATCACTTTCACTTCAGTTTTCAGCAGAAGTATGATTACTCAGAATCGGGATTTTCACACTGTGGCACTCTGCAGGAGTCGTGTAAACCTGGCGAGTGACTGCAGGAGTCGTGTAAACCCAGCGACTGTCTCCAGGAGTCATGTAAACCTGCCGAGTGATGCTTTTAAGAAGTAAGAAGTTTTAAGGAATTTCATTGCTTCTCAGCACCACAGTTGATCATGTATTTGACACTTTGCTTTGTTTCTTTTCTGGAGGTCCAACAGTACTTCTTTGGGCTGCTCTGCCCCCTTCAGGTGAGTTGACTGAGGTACTACTTGGCGTGAAAGATGTTCCAGATGTTCCAGATGTGAGAATGAATTGTTTATTTTTCTTTTACATTTAAACTTTTTTTGTGAGCAGTGGAGAGTGAAACCAGGGAATACTCTTAGAATTGTCTTAGTTTATGAAACTAACACACCTTGTCGTCTGATGACCTTTGAACTTCTTTGACTTTTTGTCAGTAACGTTCAGCAGACATGTGAGGACTGAACACACGTATGTGTGGGGCTTTGCAGATAGCGTGTGACACAGTAGCCATCCATCTATTCTGACATGTAAAAACTCTGAATGACAAAACAACGGAGACATGAAGGAATGCAGCAGGATGCCAGTGAACGCCTCACACACAGTCACACTGATTAAGATTTGATCAAAGACAGCAACCCGAAATAAACCTGATGTAACACACATCTGTTGCTTCAAACGCGCCCCGACATGCATGTTGCCTGTACACTGCTCATACAACATGCTCAGTAATTAGGTGGACTCTTACATATTCTGAGATGGAACATCTTCAGAGATCAAATTTATCAAAGAAGAGACTTAATTACAGACTACAGGCTTCCCATACCTCTTTCTTCACCTGCAGTGAGAATGCTATGTGCTCACCTGAACCTGGTTTTTGAATCATTAGCAGAAGGTTTTCAAATATTTTTCACAAAACTTGTGTCAGGCCTGCATTCTCAGGACACAGTATCACTGCTACTGGACCACTTCTAGGTTCTACGCAATCGGAGGAAAGGTGCATGCAAGAAGGTCATGGGTTCAATTCCCACCTTTGGCCTTTCTACGTTGCAGGTTAGACAAATTAGAAACTTCATAATTGTCTCGGTCTCCCTTGCAAAAGAGATCTTGATCGCAATGGGACTAACCTGGTTAAATGAATAAAATAAAAAATACAGAAGTCTGCAAGTTCATTGAACATGAAATATTGAGAGCAAACAAAAACACTTAAGTAAAATAATGACAAAAAAATAAAATTAAATTTTCTGCACGGAATTCCGTGTCGAGTTTTAATCTGTTTCCTTATTTGATCCCCAGTTGAACAAATCAAAACTCTCATTCAAAATAGTCGTCTTTTAATTAAAACCCTTTTTCCCTATTTGGGTTCTGACTATTTTGTTTTAGACCAGTCTGGAAGTATCTTATTTTAGCTTAAAAAGTTACACTTATTCATGTTTTTCTTTGAGTTGAATCTTTTGCAAGTAAGAAAAAATAATTTTACTTCTTACAAAATCAAATCAGTGTACACCACCGTTGCAAACAAACAAACAAACACCATAACAAAGTGAATAGGGTAGCGCAGTCTCATTTGAACCCTGCGTGATATCGCAGGATTTGGCTACTTATGGGGACCACTGTTCCGTTGTGTAATATATACACAGCATAACTTCACATGGAAAAATGGTGTACTGTTTTGATTTCGGCTGCAGTCCCCGAAGCAGTCGCAAAAAGTGCAGTTTCTTTTGGTTCCCAGTGGAGAAGAGAAGACGAGGCAGATGGGAGACGTCGTGTCAGTAAGTGTTAGCCTACACAGCTAATCAGAGTAGCTACGTCCTCCCGCCTGCACAAACACCTCGACACGTTTGAGTTCCAGGTCTTAAATAAATCGCAACACGTCCACTTTCCACCACATCGTCACTTTTTCTTTGTATTTTCATTTGTTTGCATGTAATTTGTCCAAAATCTCAGAGAAAATGCAGTGTTTTTTTTCCCCGGAAGTAGAGAAATTACGTCATATGCGCCATATTTTAGCCATTCAGCGCCCGCCCTCAAACGAGACTGCGGTGCCCAATTATCAACTTCACATTCAGCATATGAAAAATCAATATTTTGTCACAATCTGGTTTGAACCAAAAGTCCATTTGCGTGCAGTTCGGGGGAATTAGGAAATAGTTTGGTACAAAAACAAAATAAGATTCCTTGAATGAATTATTCCCACCACACTGGCAGAGAACAGGGTTCAGTTCAATCCAAAAGGAGGAAAAGGGAAAAAATTGTAATCCAGACAGTCCTACCAGTATGAAGCAAGCTCTCTGCTAACCCCCTGTGAGTAGCATGTTTTCCACCGGCACTGCAGTCTGGTACTGCTGCCTTCAGGCACGTGGTCCATAGTCCATGCCATTTGATGTATGGATGCCATAGTCCACGGCATCCATCCCACTTTGGATGGAGCAGCTCTCATTTCTAGAAATCTGGCCAATTTTCTTAAATCCTCCAAACCGTGACTATCCAGGGTTGGGACCAGGAAGCAGAGTTGTAGTCTTACACACCTCTCTGCAGCTTCTCTCCCCCTGCCATCCCCTCATTACCCCATCCCCGTAGAGACGGTGCCTGCTCCCAGACTACCAATAACCAGCAAAAATCTATTTAAGCATAAAAATTCAAAAAGAAAAAATAATATAGCACCTTCAACTGCACCACAGACTAAAACAGTTAAATGTGGTCTATTAAACATTAGGTCTCTCTCTTCTAAGTCCCTGTTAATAAATGATATAATAATTGATCAACATATTGATTTATTCTGCCTTACAGAAACGTGGTTACAGCAGGATGAATATGTTAGTTTAAATGAGTCAACACCCCCGAGTCACACTAACTGTCAGAATGCTCGTAGCACGGGCCGGGGCGGAGGATTAGCAGCAATCTTCCATTCCAGCGTATTAATTAATCAAAAACCCAGACAGAGCTTTAATTCATTTGAAAGCTTGACTCTTAGTCTTGTCCATCCAAATTGGAAGTCCCAAAAACCAGTTTTATTTGTTATTATCTATCGTCCAACTGGTCGTTACTGCGAGTTTCTCTGTGAATTTTCAGACCTTTTGTCTGACTTAGTGCTTAGCTCAGATAAGATAATTATAGTGGGCGATTTTAACATCCACACAGATGCTGAGAATGACAGCCTCAACACTGCATTTAATCTATTATTAGACTCTATTGGCTTTGCTCAAAATGTAAATGAGTCCACCCACCACTTTAATCATATCTTAGATCTTGTTCTGACTTATGGTATGGAAAAAGAAGACTTAACAGTATTCCCTGAAAACTCCCTTCTGTCTGATCATTTCTTAATAACATTTACATTTACTCTGATGGACTACCCAGCAGTGGGGAATAAGTTTCATTACACTAGAAGTCTTTCAGAAAGCACTGTAACTAGGTTTAAGGATATGATTCCTTCTTTATGTTCTCTAATGCCATATAACAACACAGTGCACAGTAGCTACCTAAACTCTGTAAGGGAGATAGAGTATCTCGTCAATAGTTTTACATCCTCATTGAAGACAACTTTGGATGCTGTAGCTCCTCTGAAAAAGAGAGCTTTAAATCAGAAGTGCCTGACTCCTTGGTATAACTCAAACTCGTAGCTTAAAGCAGATAACCCGTAAGTTGGAGAGGAAATGGCGTCTCACTAATTTAGAAGATCTTCACTTAGCCTGGAAAAAGAGTCTGTTGCTCTATAAAAAAGCCCTCCGTAAAGCTAGGACATCTTTCTACTCATCACTAATTGAAGAAAATAAGAACAACCCCAGGTTTCTTTTCAGCACTGTAGCCAGGCTGACAAAGAGTCAGAGCTCTATTGAGCTGAGTATTCCATTAACTTTAACTAGTAATGACTTCATGACTTTCTTTGCTAACAAAATTTTAACTATTAGAGAAAAAATTACTCATAACCATCCCAAAGACGTATCGTTATCTTTGGCTGCTTTCAGTGATGCCGGTATTTGGTTAGACTCTTTCTCTCAGATTGTTCTGTCTGAGTTATTTTCATTAGTTACTTCATCCAAACCATCAACATGTCTATTAGACCCCATTCCTACCAGGCTGCTCAAGGAAGCCCTACCATTATTTAATGCTTCGATCTTAAATATGATCAATCTATCATTATTAGTTGGCTATGTACCACAGGCTTTTAAGGTGGCAGTAATTAAACCATTACTTAAAAAGCCATCACTTGACCCAGCTATCTTAGCTAATTATAGGCCAATCTCCAACCTTCCTTTTCTCTCAAAAATTCTTGAAAGGGTAGTTGTAAAACAGCTAACTGATCATCTGCAGAGGAATGGTCTATTTGAAGAGTTTCAGTCAGGTTTTAGAATTCATCATAGTACAGAAACAGCATTAGTGAAGGTTACAAATGATCTTCTTATGGCCTCAGACAGTGGACTCATCTCTGTGCTTGTTCTGTTAGACCTCAGTGCTGCTTTTGATACTGTTGACCATAAATTTTTATTACAGAGATTAGAGCATGCCATAGGTATTAAAGGCACTGTGCTGTGGTGGTTTGAATCATATTTATCTAATAGATTACAATTTGTTCATGTAAATGGGGAATCTTCTTCACAGACTAAGGTTAATTATGGAGTTCCACAAGGTTCTGTGCTAGGACCAATTTTATTCACTTTATACATGCTTCCCTTAGGCAGTATTATTAGACGGCATTGCTTAAATTTTCATTGTTACGCACATGATACCCAGCTTTATCTATCCATGAAGCCAGAGGACACACACCAATTAGCTAAACTGCAGTATTGTCTTACGGACATGGATGACCTCTAATTTCCTGCTTTTAAACTCAGATAAAACTGAAGTTATTGTACTTGGCCCCACAAATCTTAGAAACATGGTGTCTAACCAGATCCTTACTCTGGATGGCATTACCCTGACCTCTAGTAATACTGTGAGAAATCTTGGAGTCATCTTTGATCAGGATATGTCATTCAAAGCGCATATTAAACAAATATGTAAGACTGCTTTTTTGCATTTACGCAATATCTCTAAAATTAGAAAGGTCTTGTCTCAGAGTGATGCTGAAAAACTAATTCATGCATTTATTTCCTCTAGGCTGGTCTATTGTAATTCATTATTATCAGGTTGTCCTAAAAGTTCCCTGAAAAGCCTTCAGTCAATTCAAAATGCTGCAGCTAGAGTACTGACGGGGACTAGCAGGAGAGAGCATATCTCACCCATATTGGCCTCTCTTCATTGGCTTCCTGTTAATTCTACAATAGAATTTAAAATTCTTCTTCTTACTTATAAGGTTTTGAATAATCAGGTCCCTTCTTATCTTAGGGACCTCATAGTACCATATCACCCCAATAGAGCGCTTCGCTCTCAGACTGCAGGCTTACTTGTAGTTCCTAGGGTTTGTAAGAGTAGAATGGGAGGCAGAGCCTTCAGCTTTCAGGCTCCTCTCCTGTGGAACCAGCTCCCAATTCAGATCAGGGAGACAGACACCCTCTCTACTTTTAAGATTAGGCTTAAAACTTTCCTTTTTGCTAAAGCTTATAGTTAGGGCTGGATCAGGTGACCCTGAACCATCCCTTAGTTATGCTGCTATAGACTTAGACTGCTGGGGGGTTCCCATAATGCACTGAGTGTTTCTTTCTCTTTTTGCTCTGTATGCACCACTCTGCATTTAATCATTAGTGATCGATCTCTGCTCCTGTCCACAGCATGTCTTTTTCCTGGTTCTCTCCCTCAGCCCCAACCAGTCCCAGCAGAAGACTGCCCCTCCCTGAGCCTGGTTCTGCTGGAGGTTTCTTCCTGTTAAAAGGGAGTTTTTCCTTCCCACTGTTGCCAAGTGCTTTCTCACGGGGGGTCGATTTGAGCATTGGGGTTTTAACATAATTATTGTATGGCCTTGCCTTACAATATAAAGCGCCTTGGGGCAACTGTTTGTTGTGATTTGGCGCTATATAAAAAAAATTGATTGATTGATTGATTAAACAGAATCTTTTTCCCTCCGCACATCTCCATCTGCTGTCTGCATCCAGCTCATGGAGCTGTATATAAGTACTAGAGAGCGCAGTCCCATTGCTGCACACTAAATGAAAACGTCCATGGACAGCGACATGACGTCTCCTAACCGGGCAAAATATTGATGAAGTACCCGGATGTTAATGCATTTTCAATGGAGATTTGCGACTGAACACACTCAGAAAAATGCTTGCAAAATACGTGTTAAAATGCCATTTTGACCTGGATATCAAGACAGTAAAATTTAATTACATTAAATTATGTCAGGAAAGTATTAAACTTACTCTGACACTCACACATTCCCAAATATTAGTGTTGAAATTTACACGGATCTGCGCTGTTAAGCTGCGTTGCTAGGCTGAACTGCTGCTGTGTTCAACACAGCGCTGCTCCTAAAACCATTACAATACATTTATATACATATTATATTTTTACACAATTATCCTTTATTGACTGAGTTTCATTCATGAAGTCAGTGGTGTGGGTACACATCTCTATGTGTTGGTGTGACTGAGCGGCACAGCGCGGGTCAATATAAATTCATTGTTTTAAGATGCAAATTAAAAAAAAAAAATCCCCAGTCTTGTCGAACAATTTTAATCACTAACGACAAATATTTTAACTAGACATTGGTCTACCAGTGGAAAATATCAACTAGACATAAGTGAAGAGTTAATGATTCGTGTCATCGGGCGACACAGCAGGAAACATCAGCTGTTTATCATCCAAATATCACGGACAAAGTGACAAGAAGAATCAAAACCACTTACTCATGGAAGGAAATGTCTCCCTTGTTCCTCCGTGTGCGGCTTTGTCAACATGCGCAGCTTTCTGGCATATTCTACCTGTTTCTTGATGAGACTAAGTGAACTTCTATGCACACAAATCACTAACTTGCCCGGAATTAAAATGGTGATCACGCCTCCTTGTCGGCACACGGCTCAGTGCTACTGCGCTCTCTAGTTCTTATATACAGCTCCATGATCCAGCTCCACCTGCATAGCGCCCCCTACTGGCAGAGCTGTGCCTAACAGCAGTGTGAACCTTTGAGGGGGAATCTTAAAGGGACATGTCACTGGCCATTCTGCAGGCAGACTTTTAATATTAATCACTAAACTGTGTTTTTAACCATTCTTAAACCATGTTCCAGCCCATAAACTGATTAAATAAATGTGTTTTAACATACTAAATTTTTTTGTACATTTCTTTGAACTTATTTACATGATCTGTCTCTAACTGCATTTTAATGTGGGCTGCAGTTGGATCCGTATGTACAGGAAACATGACCACAGGTTTTCTGAAGTGTTGGTGTGAAACTAAAATGGGGCCGTACTTGAACCCACCTAACTCCCAGCCAATCCATAAATAGGCAAATGTGGAGTGTGAGCAAGACTGACGTCTCCTCGGAGGGATGAATGAAACCTGAATATGCCGCCTCCAATGCAAACAATGCGAGAGATTATAATGAAGTCTATTATATTGAAGTTACTTTTTAATTTCAAATGTACAAAATGTAATGAAATGTACATTGACATAACATTATCATAAATTTTTGGCTAGTGGCCCTACACCCAGATTTGGTTTTGATCCATCATAGGAGAAAATTTGTGCACTTCAGGAATAGACGGTCTGTCAGTACAATTAATCGCATACTGTATGGAGCTGTATTAACTCATATCTTTAATAAAATGCTCAGACAGGACAAATATGGTTGAGTTCAGAACAGTTGACAGCTGTGTAAAATACTGGAAACTGAAGCATCCATCCATCCATCCATCCATCCATCCATCCATCCATCCATCCATCCATCCATCCATCCATCCATCCATCCATCCATCCATCCATCCATCCATCCATTTTCTTCTGCTTTATCCGGAGTCGGGTCATGGGGGCAGCAGCTCAAGCAAAGCCGCCCAGACCTCCCGATCCACACACCTCCCCCAGCTCCTCTGGGGGAACCCCAAGGCATTCCCAAGCCAGCCGAGAGATGTAGTCCCTCCAGCGTGTCCTGGGTCTTCCCCGGGGCCTCCTCCCAATGGGACGTGCCCGGAACACCTCTCTAGCGAGGCGTCCAGGGGGCATCCGGAAAAGATGCCCGAGCCACCTCAACTGACTCCTTTCGACATAGACGAGCAGCGGCTCGAATCTGAGCTCCTCCCGAGTGACCGAGCTCCTCACCCTATCTCTAAGGGAGCGCCCAGCCACCCTGCGGAGGAAACTCATCTCGGCCGCTTGTACTCGCGATCTCGTTCTTTCGGTCATGAGCCAAATCTCATGACCATAGGTGAGGATTGGAACATAGATCGATCGGTAAATCGAGAGCTTTGCCCCCCTACTTAGCTTTTTCTTCACAACGGTCCGATACAGCGACCGCATCACTGCAGATGCTGCGCCGATCCATCTATCGATCTTATTAAAATAAATAAATAAATAAAATCACCTCCCAAGAAAGGAGGAAACTATGTAGCTACAGAGATTTATTTGTATTTATTTATTTTTTTTAACCAGGCTGTTTGCCTGGACATTTTAACATGGGCTTCTTCGGGGAGTGACTCGCTTTTCAAGCTGTTCAAAAACCTGTAAGATTTGGCACTTCTGCTTTGGCTTCATTTTTCAGCAGTGGAGATTTGGGGGATTGGCATAAACATGCAGCTGATGTCAACATGTGTACTTTCCAGTGTTCCAAAACGTGTCCTTTCTGACAACAGAATTACATGGTATGAGACAGGTCGTAAATGGACGAGTCTGGATTTCTGAAATCTCATTGGACTGGATGAAATAATGTAAACTCTCTCTGGGATGTTGAGGATGTATCGTGAAAAAATATTTCACAGTTTTCATAAAGGAAAGATGAATGCATGGTGATAAATGAACTTTTTATTGACTATGGAGAGGAGTAAGTTTTTGCAACTGTGCTGGGGTAGACTTGAATCTATTACAGACTATTTCCATATTGTGCTGTGTTACACTAAGCTAAAAAAAATAAAATAAAAAAATAAAACCTGAAGTGTCAGCATAACGTGATGTGGTAATAAGCTGTTTAACATTTCTTTTTGCTGGAGGCAGATTTTGCACATCTGGAGTTTGGAGTTAATGAATGTACCTCAGACAGTCAGAGCTGCTGGGATTTGTTTCCCCTCAAAATAAATCATCTTAAAATTGCAAAGTTCAAGCTGCTGAAGCAGCAGGAACTGATGACTCTGAGCAGAGGTTCATTAATGTGTCACCTGAGGTTTGACTGAATCCCAAAGGCACAAACTGTAAGAAAGGTGTGTTAAAATGAGCAGAAAAGAGCAGAATCTGACACGTGATAGCCACCCTGAGCTGTCAATCACTCACCTGTGGCTCCTTCCCTTTTTGAACGCAGTCTTCTCTGTTGCCAGGTAACGGTGGCCAATAGATCTGCGAAGAAGGAAAGTTGGAGGGATGAAGTGAAATAATAAATCATGTGAGGAATTCTGATTGTGCAAACTGTAACTGCAGTGTAAGTGTGAAAGCAGCTCTCAGCGTGCACGTCATTAAAACTGAATCATCACTGCCAATTCTACTTCAATGCAATTAGAAGCAAATTGAGCAGATCATCCACAAACTCAGGAGAACTGATTGCATGATGGCCCAGAGGAGAATTGGGGCTTCAGCTGACAGGTTAATCAATCTGAGCTGAGCTGCAGAAAGTTTGGATGACTTTTATAGTCATTATTGTTATTGCAGAAGATTGTGTGGTTACTGAAACGAGATGTGTAACAAAGGGCCCCATCTGCATCCTGGTGCACAATGGAGCTGGAATTGTTCATACCAAGCTTAGTAGTCACTTTCACTTTCATGCCCAGTGCCCATGTAATGTATGTAGCTGAAGTACAGTGCATCCGGAAAGTATTTTGTTTTTCCACATTTTGTTATGTTACAGTCTTATTCCAAAATGAAGTAAATTCATTTTTTTCCTACTCACAACACCCCATAATGACAACATGAATTTTTATTTTATTTTATTTATTACAAATAAAATAAAAAAATACTAAGAAATCACACATACATAAGTAGTCACACTCTTCGCTCAACACTTTGTTGATGCACCTTTATTAGCAATTACAGCCTCAAGTCTTCTTGAACATGATGCCACAAGCTTGGTGCACCTATCTTTGGGCAGTTTTGTCCATTCCTCTTTGTAACACCTCTCAAGCTCCATCAGGTTGGATGGTGAGTGTTGGTGAACAGCCGTTCTCAGATCTCTCCAGAGATGTTCAGTCAGATTCAGGTCTGGGCTCTGGCTGGTCCACTCAAGGACATTCACAGAGTTGTCCTGAAGCCACTCATTTGATATCTTGGCTGTATGCTTAGGGTCATTGTCCTGCTGAAAGATGAACCGTCACAACAGTCTGAGGTCAACAGCGCTCTGGAGCAGGTTTTCATCCAGGATGTCTCTGTACATTGCTGCATTCATCTTTCCCTCAATCCTGACTAGTCTCCCAGTTCCTGCTGCTGAAAAACATCCCCACAGCATGATGCTGCCACCACCATGCTTCACTGTAGGGATGGTGCCTGGTTTCCTCGCTTGGCATTCACACCAAAGACTTCAATCTTTGTCTCATCAGCCCAGAGAATTTTGTTACCTCAACATAACCGAACCAAATCTGCCATTGAAACTACAAAGCATTCTTAAAGGGAATGACAGATGACAGTCAGTTTAACTCATGTTACACACAAACAAACCAATGATTAAGTGACAAATTGAGATTATAATTAAGTGACCAAATATAACCACTATGCACCCAGTAGATGTGTCCTGTGTCGTATGAATACCCAAGAAGAGTTGGACACGCCCCAAACGCACTTGGGCGTAGCACTTCACACCATGCACTGAAGACTATCAAGATATGATAGTGAGAAGTTCAAGGGGCCTGTGATTTCTCTGAAACTGTGAGTGTGATGCAGGAAGACATTTTGTCACTGAATAAGAGCATCAGGATTGTTCAGCAAATCCTCCTCATTCTCATCGAGAACTCATCATCCTTGTTCTTATGAGAACATTATAAATAAAAGTAAAAATAATTCAATAAAATTGTGTGAATTAGGACTCTTCTATCAGAAGCATCACAAAGTCTGATTCTACCGCCGTAAGAAGGAGAAAAAAAAATAAAAATGAATGACAGGTAGAACTGAAATAAAATCTGGGTAACACTTTACTTGAAGGTGCCATAGCTGTTACATGACACAGTCATGAACGTGTCATAAACATTATGTCAATGTCATAAAAGTTTATGACTGCTGTCATTAAGTGTCATTCGGTTTTTATAATGACAAGTTGACATTTTTTGGGTTGTTTTGATTATTTCAACTTGACTTTAACTTGACCAGAAGTTGTCTTTGGCCTTTTTGGTCTTCGGTTATATGCCAACTTGGCAACTTTAACATGAAAAGTTCATGAAGAAAGTTGGAGTTTCTTTGCAGCGCATCAATGATGAGCGGTAGGGCGTCTCTGGACAATGAGTCTTTGTCTGCTGCCAGAGAAAACTGGCTTTGCTTCGGCAAACGTAAGAAGAGAAAGAAAGCAAACAAAATGCTGCTGATTTCCATTACTGCTGTGATTGTTCTGTGCTTGGATGGCGGGTAAGTGGGCATCCAGAGCCACAGTGGTCAAACAAAACCAAAGCTACAGCCAAAAAAAAACCGAAAATAATAGGCTAGTAAACTAATCAATACTGCAAACCCAAATCAGGAAAAGATGGGGCGGTATGCAAAATGCAAATAGAAAAACCCTGAAGTTATTCTCACATTTGACTTCTGCTTCTTTGCAGACAGTAAGAACTACACAATATTTCATGTTCTGTGTGTTCAATTTAATATACATTAATATACATCCATTCCGCATTTAAGGCCTGAAACACATTCCAAAAAAGTTCAAAGGGGGAAATTCAGGGCTTGTAATGAGGCTATTTTTAATATTATCCTTACGCTCATTATTATTAATGTTGTTTCAAACAGCTGATTGTAATTTTGATTTGGTACAAAAGCAGTTTCTCCCTCACCAGTGCATAATATCATTAAACAATTCAAGGAATCTGGAGGAATTTCAGTGCATAAAGGTCAAGGGTGCAAGGCTACACTGAACACCCGTGATCTCTGATCTATCAGATGGCACTGTATCAAGAACAGTCATTCATCAATAGCTGATATATCCCACATGGGTAAGGAATTACCTTTGTTAACACTACAATACAGAGTTACATTCACAAATGCCATTTCAAACGTTCTGTGCAAAAAAAGCCTTGTGTGAACCTTGTCCAAAAGCAGTGGCAGCTTCTCTGGTATCTAAGGCATCTGGGCTAGACCATCACACAGTGGAAACATGTACTGTAGTCACATGAATTAGTATTGCAGATCTCTTTCTGAAGAAATGGATGCAACAACCCCTGGCAAAAATTATGGAATCACCGGCCTCGGAGGATGTCCATTCAGTTGTTTAATTTTGTGGGAAAAAAGCAGATCACAGACATGACACAAAACTAAAGTCATTTCAAATAGCAACTTTCTGGCTTTAAGAAACACTATAAGAAATCAAGAAAAAAAGATTGTGACAGTCAGTAACGGTTACTTTTTAGACCAAGCAGAGGAAAAAAATATGGAATCACTCAATTCTGAGGAATAAATTATGGAATCACCCTGTAAATTTCCATCCCCCAAACTAACACCTGCATCATATCAGATCTGCTCGTTGACATTGACCCTATGCCATGACATTGATCCTATGTGTCTTTTTGCAAGGAACGTTTTCAGAGTTTTTGCTCTATGGCAAGATGCATTATCATCTTGAAAAATGATTTCATCATCCCCAAACATCCTTTCAATTGTCCAAAATATCAACGTAAACTTGTGCATTTATTGATGATGTAATGACAGTCATCTCCCCAGTGCCTTTACCTGACATGCAGCCCCATATCATCAATGACTGTGGAAATATACATGTTCTCTTCAGGCAGTCATCTTTATAAATCTCATTGGAAAGGCACCAAACAAAAGTTCCAGCATCATCACCTTGCCCAATGCAGATTTGAGATTCATCACTGAATATCACTTTCATCCAGTCATCCACAGTCCACGATTGCTTTTCCTTAGCCCATTGTAACCTTGTTTATTCTGTTTAGGTGTTAATGATGGCTTTCGTTTAGCTTTTCTGTATGTAAATCCCATTTCCTTTAGGCGGTTTCTTACAGTTCGGTCACAGACGTTGACTCCAGTTTCCTCCCATTCATTCCTCATTTGTTTTGTTGTGCATTTTTGGATTTTTGAGACATATTGCTTTAAGTTTTCTGTCTTGACGCTTTGATGTCTTCCTTGGTCTACCAGTATGTTTGCCTTTAACAACCTTCCCATGTTTTTGTATTTGGTCCTGAGTTTAGACACAGCTGACTGTGAACAACCAACATCTTTTGCAACATTGCATGATGATTTACTCTCTTTTAAGAGTTTGATAATCCTCTCCTTTGTTTCAACTGACATCTCTCGTGTTGGAGCCATGATTCATGGCAGTCCACTTGGTGCAACAGCTCTCCAAGGTATGATCACTCCTTTTTAGATGCAGACTAATGAGCAGATCTGATATGATGCAGGTGTTAGTTTTGGGAATGAAAATTTACAGGGTGATTCCATAATTTTTTCCTCAGAATTGAGTGATTCCATATTTTTTTCCTCTGCTTGGTCTAAAAAAGTAACCGTTACTGACTGCCACAATCTTTTTTTCTTGATTTCTTATAGTGTTTCTTAAAGCCAGAAAGTTGCCATTTGAAATGACTTTAGTTTTGTGTCATGTCAGTGATCTGCTTTTTTTTCTACAAAATTAAACAACTGAATGAACATCCTCCGAGGCCAGTGATTCCATAATTTTTGCCAGGGGTTGTATGTGCAAAAAGGACCATGCAGGCTGTTATCAGCAACAAGCCCAAAAAGGTGTGTAATGGTAAGGGGTTGTGTCCGTGTCCTTGGCAAAGGAAATTTACACTTCTGTGATGGCAGCATTAATGCAGAAACATCAAGATTTTAGAGCAACATGTGCTGCCTTCAAGACAACATCTTTTCCAGGGATGTCCATGCATTTTTCAACAAGACAATGCAAAACCATATTCTGTACACCTTACAAAGGAATGGCTGCAGAAGAAGAGGGTATGGATACTGGACTGGCTTGCCTGCAGTCCTGACCTGTACCCAGTGGAGAATCTGTGGAGAATTTTGAAATGCAACAATAATGACTCCGTACTGTTGCACACCTTAAGACATGTTTGCTGGAAAGATGAGCCAAAAGAACACCTAAAACGCTTCATCGCTGATGTTAAAACATCATTTTAGTGTTGTGAGAAGAAAGGCAACGTTACAAAGTGGTTAGTGGATGGGGGGGGGGGGGGGGGGTTTGGCTTTGTTGCACTTTTCTTTCTGAAAATGATCAAAGGGAAGACTAAGGCAATGGAAATTTTCATCATCTGATAAGGGGCCTGTCTAACGTTTGGCTTGCTTATGTCTAAACACTGGCTGTAAATGTGTGACTCCATGCAGAAATAATCTTTTATCATTCCTGAATGGAATGAACACATAAATTACAAATTGTCTAAACATCGTTGATTCACATTCTTCAGCGTGATGTGCATGGCTGATAACGATGTGGGTCTGCCTAAATCAGGCCTACGGCAGACTGACAGTGAAATCACATCCGGTTTTATTACAGCCATTGTTTCTGTGTTCCTTCCTCTGTTTCACTGTTTTTTGGCTCTTCATCACGGAGACTGTGACTCTTCAAAGTGCTCATTAATCATGAATCCAGCTCCAGACATAATTCATGTTTATTGTTTCTTTGATCTTCAGAGAATGTTGACTTTAACTTCAGAGACATCACTGTGCAAAGACATTAAGTCAGTGCAGGACGGCTACAGTCTGTCATCGAGTGGGATCAAACACAAACTGCATGTCACAGACACAAAATCTTACAACTTGTTTCAAGTTAAAAACACATTATGCTTTTGAAAAAAATCTATCAATGGATAAAATTAAAATTCAACTTAGTTTTCTTAAAATATAATCTTGAAATTAGCTGAAAACCTCCTAATTTTGAGCTTTATTTTATGATTAGGAAGTATTGTGTTTTTTATAAGTAATTTTTAGTTAGTCCCATTGAGATCGAGATCTCTTTTGCAAGGGAGACCTGGACATTTATAAAGTTTCCAATTCACATGTCTTTTTAAATGTGGGAGGAAACTGGAGCACCAGGAGGCAACCCACACAAACATGGGGAGAACATGTGAACTCCAGAGAGTAAAGCCACAGGTGGGATTCGACCCCATGGCCTTATTGCTGTGAGGCAACAGTGCTAAGCACTAAGCCACTGTGCTACCACTAATGTTAACTTAAAAGTCCTATGGTGTGTTAAAAAATTGTTTCATCTCAGATATCACTGAAAGCAAGATGCTTGAAATACTTTAACTGAACATGTTTAAGATGTATTATCTAAAAACAATTCCTGACGCTGTATTTTCTGGAGTATAAATCACACCTGTTAAAAATGCCTGTTGACAAGGATATATAAGTTTCACCAGAGCATAAGTTGTGCCAGAGTATAAATCACACCTGTTAAAGATAGAAAAACCCATACACCCCATTTACACCAAGTCCACGACTGATGTGCGATTAAAAAACAGAGGCTTGTCAAAAACAGGCGGGGTTCAATACCACAGCAAACAATGTAACATGGGCAAAGACAAAATCCAGATCCAGAATACAAGTAAGGTCGAGAAAAACGTGAGAGCAAAAAACTGTGACGAGAGGGCCAGGACGAAGATAACAAACTCAACGAGCAAGAAAAGGAAAAGAAAACATGCAGGGCTTAAATACACTGAGTTAAATAGGAAGTGATATGGAGCAGGTGTGGGGTGCAGGCAGGAGGAGGGCGTGGCCTAACAGAGGAGAGGCTGTGAGAGACAAGAGAAGGCTGTGACAGGTGGACAAAACTGGGCGTGGCCAACAGAGCTGAGAAGGTGATGGGCGAGAGTGGAGTGAGCTGTGATCCAAATGAAACTGGATGTGAAAATATATGGAACAGAAACAAAGGAGTGCAGTGACAAGATGAACATGACAAATGATACTAAAATATCCAAGACGGTATAGAGACAAAACATAAACAGAATCAGGTTGGACAACAAGAAAATCAAAAGCTAGAACTGACATGAACAATATAACTGAAGACAAATATGGTAAACCTGACAAATAAACTTAGTGACAATCAAATGCAATCAAAAACAGTGGATCAAAACTAAGCCAGAACAGAACTCAACATGTGACTGAAGTGTGGTGAACGGAAAACAAACAGCTGTGACAAAAGCAGTGATGAATAAAAATGAAAGATGGTGGTTCAAAGACTGAACTAAACCAGAACGGAACTCAAGATGTGGCTATGGTGTGATGAACAGAAAGCAAGCAGCTATGACAAAAGTGAAGTAAACATAGAAACATAATGGGTGAGGACCGAGCAGGGGCAAGACCTGACACCTACAAGACCTCAACTCTCACAAGTCCTGGCTGGTCTCCAGTTTGATCTGTTAATTGTGTTTACACCAAGCGTGCTTTGCAACTGAACAGTGCGAGTGAAATATATGTTAATATCCGCAATCAGTGATACAACCCCATGCAGAGTCTCGACCCACAGCATCAGGTTGGGAGTGGGTTAGGCCCTGTGAGAATTAATGAGACTGATTATGAGACCCATGTGTCTTTTACCCAGTCGCACAACTGCTGTTCTTCTTCTTCTTGTGTATAAGTGTTGTAAAGCTCATCCAACAATGTTGGCCAGGTGTTGAAGCCATCTCTCCATATCGTCATCTATGGTTGTAAGGACGTGATGGGTGGGGGGAGGGTGAAGGATCTTACATTCACCGAGTATGTGAGCCATGGTCTGGGCCTCTGCTCTGCACTCACATGAAGCTGATGGTTTCAATCCCCATCGATGCATATCTGCACCATAACGACCCACTCTGGCTCTGAGAGGATTTAAGGTTACCCACAGGCTATGGGGGAGGTCAGAACCTGAGCGTGCAATAGTGTTAGGGGCTACCGTTAGCTGGGCAGGGTGATGGTTTTGAGCCCATTCTTCATTCCAGGCCTCTATTATTTCATAGTTGCGGCTATGGAGAGTAGCTGTGAGTGTTTTAAAAAGTTCAATACACTCGTGCACCAGTTAGAGACCAATGGAGAGTGATGACAAGAAGAGGCCATTTTTCAATCGGACATCGGTCATGGATTCGGTATAAACGGCTGCTCACAGCAAATCCAAGGTGGATCTGCATGTTGAATTGGCACAAGTTTTACACTGGATGTCCCTCCTGACCCAACTCCACATTAAATTGAGAAATGTGGCAGGAAATGTGGCAGGGGTGGGGTTTGAACCAGGAACCTTCTGCACTAAAACCAAGTGTGCTAACCACTTGGCCACCACCCCTGCTTATTATTATTAATAGTATCGCCTGATTTTTCAGTATCTAAGGCGCACCAGCATATAAGTTGCAGAACCTGCCACACTACTTTAAAAAAGTGACTTATAGTAGTTAAAATACACTAATTAGCAGATTAGGAAATTCTTAATGTGTCAGTTTGGCAAGTGACAGTTTTGTTTTTCATGACTAGTTTTTCTATTGTGTTTAGAAGCCTGACCAGGATTCAAAACCATTTTTAAACTGGACATCCTGCAGACCTGATATGTGCTGGGTTGTTGACCTGTCCGTTCCTGCTAAACCACCAGCCGTGGACCTGGTGGTCAACAGAGCTTGGCTTTGGAACTGAAAGAAAGTGACAAGATCATTCCAAGCTGCATGGCACTTCAAAACCACACAAAGAGAGAGACGTGTCTGCTTCAGCTACAGGGGGCGTTAGACAATCCACCACACCATGCAACTGCCCTGGGTCCTGGACGGAAACCACCTAGGTAAACAACTGGTCCAACCCCACCCACCTCATGAAAGTAACATCTGTCTGCTGCAGCTGGGTGGAAAGTGGGCATGTCCTTGGTTTTCACCAGTTCCTGGTGTCCTCAACACGGAGGTCCCTAGTGCTGGATCATGACCAGAGAAGCACGCCACATGGCCAAAATATCAAAACTGAGCGACCACTCGTCTGTCACAAAGTCATTGCAGCACCACCAAAGGGTTCTCTGAAGAGACCTTCAGAACATACAATTGTGGTCAGATGTTTACATAGACTCCATGGGTGTGTGGATGTCTTGGACTTTTATGTTTTTTACAGACAATTGAAAGTTTCCAGTTCACCTAACTGCCATGTCTTTGGATGTGGGAGGAATCCAGAGCACCCGGCGGGAACCCACACAGAAAGTCCATACGTGAAAAGCGATCCATGACGTTCTTGCTTTTAGGCAACAGTGCTAACCACTAAGCCACGTGCTGCCCCAAAGTTACACATACAGGCTTAAATTCATGTGTACACTCCCACTAATATTTGGTTAAATGTCCCTTAGCTGTTAGGGTCCAGGCTTTGTCTTTCCCTTTCCTTGTCTGTCGTATCGTTTTCCCTCCCTGGTGTGTCAAGTTTGTCTCAGTCTGTCTCAGTGGCGGCACAGAGGGGGGGTTTGGGGGGGCTTAAAACCCTCCAATAATGAGCCAAGCCCCCCCCCCCCCAATAATTCTGCCAATAATGTGAATAGCAACTGACATGTGGATCTCAACTGCAGTTTTGCACTGAGAATGTCTCAATATTACGTGACTGAGCAAAGTGATGAATGTGTGTGTTCGGTGATCCACCAATGCTCAATCACCCTTCACAAACATAATTTTCAGTTTTGCAAATAAACATTTATTTGTAAAAACCCACACACAAGTTACAAATCAATCAATCAATCAATTTTTTTTTATATAGCGCCAAATCACAACAAACAGTTGCCCCAAGGCGCTTTATATTGTAAGGCAAGGCCATACAATAATTATGTAAAACCCCAACTGTCAAAACGACCCCCTGTGAGCAAGCACTTGGCTACAGTGGGAAGGAAAAACTCCCTTTTAACAGGAAGAAACCTCCAGCAGAACCAGGCCCAGGGAGGGGCAGTCTTCTGCTGGGACTGGTTGGGGCTGAGGGAGAGAACCAGGAAAAAGACATGCTGTGGAGGGGAGCAGAGATCGATCACTAATGATTAAATGCAGAGTGGTGCATACAGAGCAAAAAGAGAAAGAAACAGTGCATCATGGGAACCCCCCAGCAGTCTACGTCTATAGCAGCATAACTAAGGGATGGTTCAGGGTCACCTGATCCAGCCCTAACTATAAGCTTTAGCAAAAAGGAAAGTTTTAAGCCTAATCTTAAAAGTAGAGAGGGTGTCTGTCTCCCTGATCTGAATTGGGAGCTGGTTCCACAGGAGAGGAGCCTGAAAGCTGAAGGCTCTGCCTCCCATTCTACTCTTACAAACCCTAGGAACTACAAGTAAGCCTGCAGTCTGAGAGCGAAGCGCTCTATTGGGGTGATATGGTACTACAAGGTCCCTAAGATAAGATGGGACCTGATTATTCAAAACCTTATAAGTAAGAAGAAGAATTTTAAATTCTATTCTAGAATTAACAGGAAGCCAATGAAGAGAGGCCAATATGGGTGAGATATGCTCTCTCCTTCTAGTCCCTGTCAGTACTCTAGCTGCAGCATTTTGAATTAACTGAAGGCTTTTTAGGGAACTTTTAGGACAACCTGATAATAATGAATTACAATAGTCCAGCCTAGAGGAAATAAATGCATGAATTAGTTTTTCAGCATCACTCTGAGACAAGACCTTTCTAATTTTAGAGATATTGCGCAAATGCAAAAAAGCAGTCCTACATATTTGTTTAATATGCGCTTTGAATGACATATCCTGATCAAAAATGACTCCAAGATTTCTCACAGTATTACTAGAGGTCAGGGTAATGCCATCCAGAGTAAGGATCTGGTTAGACACCATGTTTCTAAGATTTGTGGGGCCAAGTACAATAACTTCAGTTTTATCTGAGTTTAAAAGCAGGAAATTAGAGGTCATCCATGTCTTTATGTCTGTAAGACAATCCTGCAGTTTAGCTAATTGGTGTGTGTCCTCTGGCTTCATGGATAGATAAAGCTGGGTATCATCTGCGTAACAATGAAAATTTAAGCAATACCGTCTAATAATACTGCCTAAGGGAAGCATGTATAAAGTGAATAAAATTGGTCCTAGCACAGAACCTTGTGGATCACAAAGTACGTCTACAAATCAAAGGATATTTGGGCTAGATTGTATACAAGAATCACTTTTTTGTATATTGTTTACAACTAAGTTTTTCAGGCTATATCTTTTACTTACTTTTATCGAATGGTTGTGACCTCGGTGTTAAATTGGCAGTAAATCTTTGTTATAGACAATTTGTTGATTCCATGCATTGTCTTGAGCACCATTTCAATGAATTCAGTTTGTAGTTTACTGAACTTGCAATCATTCTAAGTGATGTGTGTGTGCACTGATACCACATTTTAGAGGAGCACGGGTGACTAAAACATATACCTTGGTATTTATAAAGCAATTTACTATATATTGTTCATTTCGACGACATTTTGTGGAGCCCCTCCAACTTTTGCCCCAGCTCCCCCTCAACCACCCCAACAAAAATTTCCTCGCGCCGCCACTGGTCTGTCTCTGTGTTTCTGTACGTGAACTCTGGGTTCCCTCCTCCAGCCGGTGCCCATCTGATCCTCTGCAGCTGCTGAGTCTACTCACCTGCAACCAGTCTCCAACAGAGCCACTGCGGTATTTAACCATGGCTCAGCCATCCAGATGCTGCCAGATCTTTCACTCTCTATTGTGGTACAGATTACTGGCCTTATCTCTGAGAAGATGTTTCATGGATTGTATTTTTGGTGTTGTTTTCCTGGACATTTGTTTACATGTTTTCTCTGTGCTTCAGATTCTCCACGCCTGATACACACCTCTGCTGTCAGACCATTACAGCCAAGCCTGCCTACAACTCACCTAAATAAACCGTCAAAAAAATGCTCTCTTGCTTTAGTTTGTGCCTGCATTCTGGGCTCTATCTGTTAGTTCCTGGGTCAACCATAACATTAGCAGGCTGGACATTGATCAGACGATTTTTGTAGCCATCAGCAAACTTCTGGAATTATTCTGGTCAGCTATTTGACCATTCTTCTTCACAGAATTGGTAGAGTTCCTTTAAAGTGGTTGACCAGGGCCTGTATTCACAAAGCATCCTAAGGCTACTAGTAGCTCTTAGTGACGTCATTCTAAGAAAAATCATAGAATTCCTCAAATTCTTAGACATTTCTTAGACTTTTCCTTTGGTAAGATAAAAGTTATTCACAAAGCATCTTAGACCTTAAGAGAGCTACAAAGGTTAAGTGTTAAGAGGAGGGAGGAGGAATTTTAAGATGCCTAAGAGTGTCTTAAACAGATAAGATGGTGAAAAAGACAGAGAGGAAGTTGAGGCATTCTCTGTTTGTTGAATAGCGATTCAGTAACAAAATAATGTTTTGGTTAAGATATACGAGGTCTGTTAGAAAAGTATCCGACCTTTTTTTTTTTTTTAAAAAACATATGGATTTGAATCACGTGTGATTGCGTCAGACATGCTTGAACCCTCGTGCACATGCGTGAGCTTTTTCATGCCTGTCGGTTGCGTCATTCGCCTGTGAGCAGGCTTTGAGTGAGGTGTGGTCCACCCCTCTCGTCTATTTTTTATTGCGAATAAATGTCTGAACGATTTGGAGCTTTGCTGCATCAATTTTTTTTCCAGAAACTGTGAGAGACCTCCAGGTGGACACCATTCGAAAAATTAATATGGCTTTCAGGGACGATTTTATGGGGATTAAACAGATTACGGGGTGTTACTGCCCCTTTAAGAATGGCTCACAACTGCTGAGAGCGCGGCGCGCTCCCAGCCCCCATCGACAGGCTGACACCCCGCTGGAACAGATGTGGACATCAGCACTTTATCGGCACATTCCACCGTTACAGGAGTTTTTTTCATGGAAAAAGAAGCGGAGGGACGCGCCACCGTGCTGCTCATGGCGCGGCACAAAACCACCTCGGTGTTGGTCTCACAGGACAGCTTTCAGGTGGATTTCAGACGACTGTCGGTTGGTTTTCAGTCGTGTGATTATCCGATTGTGATTGTGCATGAGCTGGACATGCCAGAACCTCCGCAGTCCCTCCGCTTCTTTTTCCATGAAAAAAACTCTTGTAACGGTGGAATGTGCCGATAAAGTGCTGATGTCCACATCTTCTGCCTTTTTGTGAAAGTCAGACGAGGTCCCGGATCAACAAAGCTTTCACGTTGGAAATGATCTGGTTGTTCCAGCAGGGTGTCAGCCTGTCAATGGGGGCTGGGAGCGCGCAGCGCTCTCAGCAGTTGTGGGCCATCCTTAAAGGGGCAGTAACACCCCGTAATCTGTTTAATCCCCATAAAATCGTCCCTGGAAGCCATATTAATTTTTCGAACGGTGTCCACCTGGAGGTCTCTAACAGTTTCTGGAAAAAAATTGATGCAGCAAAGCTCCAAATTGTTCAGACATTTATTCGCAATAAAAAATAGACGAGAGGGGTGGATCACACCTCACTCAAAGCCTGCTCGCAGGCGAATGACGCAACCGACAGGCATGAAAAAACTCATGCATGCGCATGATGGTTCAAGCTTGTCTGACGCAATCACACGTGATTCAAATCCATATGGTTTTTGAAAAAAATAATAAGGCCAGATACTTTTCTAACAGACCTCGTATACTTTATACTTTACTGATCTCACAATGGAGAAATTATGTTTACACTCCAGTTACCTCAGACAGAAATTAGTCTGCAAATATTACTTGTTTACTGTAATAATGACACACATCAGAATTAAAGACAGCACATTCACATATGACATTGTTTATGTGCACTAAATTTGAAGAAGTCCGTTATTCGAATTGAGGCAAGTGGGTGAAGGTCACGCAGCAACCCTGAGATGTGCAACCATCAGCTTGGGAGGAGGAACAGGGACCGGCTGCAGCTAAAACCGTGCCGCCCCCGCAGAAGGGAAGGGATGACGTGAGCAGAAGCCGGAGTGGGGGGTGTGTGATGGGGGGTAGGAGGGGGGTGGGGAGAGGGAATGGAGCATGCATCAGTCCTGTGAAACAGTTTATTGTCTTTGTGAGTTGAGATAAGAAAAGAGCCAAATGTTCACCAAGGCCAAGACATTCCTCTGGAGGAAAACAGCAGGGCAATTAGTCCTTCAAGCTTGATAAGCCTGCTGTGTTGTGGTTTGAGCAGTGAAAAACACTTTATACAGCTTCACTTGAACAACCAAATCCCAATTATGAATTAAGAATATTCCCCGGCCTCCGAAATCTTCATCTTCATCTGCAAGGCATGCGTCTGCTCCAAGATGTCATCCAATTTGCGTCTGAGTTCAAGAGTCATCGCACTCTGAGAATGCACTGCCTTGCCCACCTCGATAATCATGACGGACAAGTGAGGGGCAGTGGTTCTTGATGGCGCCATCTTGCCAATTTTCCGGTAGATCAAGGCAGCACATAAGCCAAAAAGTACCAGCCCTGCTACCATAAGAATAAATATGAATAAATCCTCGATGTCTTCAACAGAGAAACGCACAAAGCATGCAACACTCCACGACCCCCAGGAGTCGAGAACATAACCCGCAGGATACGTTCCATCTGGGCAGGTAGGGTCCCCCGGTCCTGACCTTCTTGTAGAAAAGATGGTGTCAATAGCATTCAGAGACCAGCTGATCAATTCCATGGTTAATCCAATAGTAGTCCAATAGATCCAGTATCCAATATAATTTGAGGAGCAGAGAGCAGAGATAAGGGAGAGTGGAGGAGATGCGACCGCCCTCGTCGGAGTCCCAAGCTGAAAAGCTCGTTGACCTCATCAGGAATGAACGTACTTTTCCCACCCAGCCTAGTAATGTAATAACACCTGAGATGAAGGTCTTTACAACATTGTGAAACCTGGCTACAGTAAAAATGTCAATTGCATGTAAATTGTATAACATTCATACAGTTATTAATATCAAAGTAAGTGATGTCAGCAGCCAGAGCCTAAACTCACCTGTTTGAGAAGAACTTGATTTGTGTGCTGCAATCTCTGCTCTTGCTTTGGATTGCAGCACATACAAGCACTTCTCACACTCGCCGCTTGTGCACAATTACCAGCATGGAGAGTAAACATAACAATAAGCCACTCAATATAATAAGTTGCATGTGAATGAGGTATGTTCAAACATTTTGAAGCTGTTGAACAATTATCTTAAATTTGTTGAGTTTCATCATTATATTATTAAATTATTTTCACAATTACACATTGCTTAATACAGTTCAGGTTATATGATTGGTTAATTTTACTGTGCATTCATAACTAGGTTCACAAAGCGCATTTGTTTTTCTCCTTCCCTTTTTGTAACAACCAATCACAGCTCTTAGAAGACCACCTCCTCAGAAAGATCAAAGTTTCTGTCCCCTCCTTGCTCAGAGTTGCTCTCAGACACCTCCTGGATCACTCTTAAGATAACTTTCTTTGCTAGTAATGTTTAGGCTAAGTTGGGAGCTCTCTGAATATGGGCCCAGGATTTTATCCAGAAGGTTGTAGTGATTGTCTGGTCTGGTGGAGGTTTGAACTGAGGTTTCCCTGGTCTCAAGCCAAACACTAAGCCACTAGACCATCACATCCTTGTGTATGTAAACGTCTGACCACAACTGTAATTGTTCGTTTCTCTTATTTATTTCTAATAAACAATAAAAAAAAATAAACATGAAAGACCTCAAAAAAGTAAAACTGAGCAGCTTGTGTGAGGATTTCTATAGTATCTATTTGTTTGCTCTTTAAGATGGAACATGTATTTGATACAATCCTGTGCTGCAGGTTACTTGTGGTTAAAATTATTTTTGTTAACCAGAACAGCATTTTTATTTATTTATTTATTTATTTTTATTACAAGAAGCATCGAAAAGCCGTCTTCAGGACCCACAAACCCAAAATCTGGAACATTTGAATGAATCATTTGATGTTTGCCAACTGAATTTCCAGGCCAAATAAAACTATTTTTATTTCAGTAATCGACGATATTCTATCAAACACTAGTTGTATATTTAACATTTCTTCCAACATGTGAAACATTGACAGGAACGAGATCAACGTTTGCTGGTGTTTGTTCTTGTATAATTAACATCACAGTTTTTCCAGCTTTGATCTAATTTGATCAGAATTCGATCCAGCTGTCAGCCTGAACACAAAACAGAAGGATCTGTGTTTAGAATTTCATCTGACTTGTGTTTCAGATTTTAGCATTCTGTTAGTCAGATATATTGTGGAAAGATTGGGACTTTGGATTTTATTATGTGGTTACAGATTTAATAAAGTTTAGAATCTAAACAGTGGTTTGTAAGAAACAAATGCTGCCTTAGTTAAATCAGAACCAGCGTCTGCAAATGAAATTAAAAACAGAAGACATAAATGAGCTTGACATTTTAAAAAATATTAATTTTGAACTGTAAGTTTTTCCATACCAGTGCCTGTTGTCATAGCAACACTCATCCATCCACATTTTCTCTGAGCAGTAATTCTTTATTGTGTTTGAAGTTTTGATTCACTTTGTGTGTTTTCCTTGCGGTGGTGCTTTATGGGACATTTGGCAGCTGTTTATATTGTTAAGTTTTGTTTCAATGAACTGGCAGGAAAGTGTTTCTCTGATTGAAGCCTGGACACAAAACCACAAACATCAGCCTCGTCTTTATTAAGATTTAAAGATCGAGCTTCACGTGTGATCAGCAGCCAGCGGCAAGCAACGGGTGAAAGGGTGAAGAAGGATTAAATCTACCTGATTTTGAAGGTATCTTTGTCATGTGAAAACGACGATCTGCCAGTCAATGGGAACTCCAATGAAAAGTCAAATACCTAAAACTAGAAGGGCACTCAGAATGCATACCTCTGCCAAAAACCCGAGTTTAATATTATATAAATAATGAATGTTAATGAGGTGAACGTTGGAACAAACCATTCAATGAGGCGGAGCGCGTACATGTGCGAGCATGTGATTGCCTGTGCACGTGGACGTGCGCGCGTGCAGAGTGCGATGGTACCAAAGGTATGGAACCAAATTTGCACTCTCAATGGATACAAGCTGCACTCTAAATGCAATGCAACACAAATGGGATGAATTAATCCATGTCATGTGACATACAAAGCACCAATCCAATGACAAGGTTTTGAGTAATTATGCTTAAATGAAAAAAAAAAAATCAGTAATTTAAATTTGATAGACGTTTTCATTCACAGTGAATTACATTCACATACAAGTTGCTGATCTGAGCACAGGGTGTAATTTGGGTTTCAGTGCCTTGCTCAAGGGGATGCCAAAGCAGAGTATCTGTTTCCATCTTCCTCTGTCCCACCAACCATCTGCATGTCCTCCCTCAGCACATCCATAAACCTCCTCTTCGGCCTCCCTCTTCTCCTCCTGCATGGTGGCTCCATCCTCAGCATCCTTCTCCCTATATACCCTTTGCACATGTTCAAACCATCTCAAGCTCTCCTCTCTGAATTTGTCTCCAAACTGTCCTGCCTGCTCTGTCCATCTGATATGTTCACTCCTAATCCTGTTAAATCCTTCCTTAATTTGATCACGATTGTCACCTGACATGACATACAGGCTCCACCCTCCTCACCTCTTTGGACTCAGTCCCGACAGGTCCCAGAGTGAGCGAGTACAGGACGTCTTTCCCTCCCAGGAAGAGGCGGTCACGGTACTCATCCAGAAGAACGGCAGACAGAGAGAGCTGGCTGTGATGGCCACTGAAGATGGATGACCTGTTGGTGGACTGTAGGTCTGCAGACAGACAGAAGGAAAGGATGAGTGAGCCAAAGACAAAATGAAAATACACCAGGAATGAAAGTAGAATGTGAAACAAAGACAATGAGGTGGAAAGAAAAAGACAGATTACAGGGAGAACAAAAAAATTCCAAAATAAAAAAAAATAAAGTATGTTTGTAGATACATCAGGGTTGTAGTAACACATAAAAATCCAGAAGAACATGGAGGTCAGAAGGAAAATATTTCTTGAAGTTAACAACAGGTATTGAGTGGAGAAGCAGACACTAAAGTTCAATTATACTTTGCGTGTGGGACATCAGAATTTCAAATTAAACATTTTTAGTCATCAAAATCTTCTTCTTTGTCTTTCGGCTGTTCCCGTTAGGGGTCGCCACAGCAGATCAATCGTTTCCATCTCACCCTGTCCTCTGTATCTTCCTCTGTCACACCAACCACCTGCATGTCCTCTCTCAGCACATCCATGAACCTCCTCTTTGGTCTCCCTCTTCTCCTCCTGCCTGTTGGCTCCATCCTCAGCATCCTTCTCCCTATATACCCTGGGTCCCTCCTCTGCACATGTCCAAACCATCTCAATCTCGCCTCTCTGACTTTGTCTCCAAACCGTCCCACCTGAGCTGTCCCTCTGATATGTTCATTCCTAATCTTGTCCATTCTTGTCACTCCCAAAGAGAATCTCAACATCTTCAGCTCTGCCACCTCCAGCTCTGCCTCCTGTCTTTTTGTTAGTGCCACTGTCTCTAAACTATACAACATAGCTGGTCTCACTACTGTTTTGTAAACTTTCCCCTTCACTCTTGCTGATATTCTTCGGTCACAAATCACTCCTGCCACCTTTCTCCACCCACTCCACCCTGCCTGCACTCTCTTCTTCACCACACTCTCCATTATTTTGAACAGTTGACCCCAAATATTTAAACTCATCTACTTTCACCACTTCTACTCCTTGTAACTGCACTATTCCACTGGGCTCCCTCTCATTCACACACATATACTCAGTCTTGCTTCTACTGACTTTCATTCCCCTTCTCTCCAAAGCATATCTCCACTTCTCCAGACTAGACTCAACTTGCTCTCTACTCTCACTACAGATCACAATGTCATCTGCAAACATCATAGTCCATGGGGACTCCTGTCTGATCTCATCTGTCAACCTGTCCATCACCACTGCAAACAAGAAAGGACTCAGAGCTGATCCTTGGTGTAATCCCACCTCCACCTTGAATGAGTCTGTCATTCCGACTGCGCATCTCACCGCTGTCACACTATTCTTATACATGTCCTGCACTACCCTAACATACTTCTCTGCCACTCCAGACTTCCTCATACAATGCCACAACTCTTCTCTTGCACCCTATCATAAGCTTTTTGTAAGTCCACAAACACACAATGTAACTCTTTCTGTCCTTCTCTGTACTTTTCCAACAGTATTCTCAGAGCAAACATTGCATCTGTAGTGCTCTTTCTCGGCATGAAACCATATTGCTGCTCACAGATCTTCACTTGTTTTCTAAGCCTAGCTTCTACTACTCTTTTCCATAACTTCATGCTGTGGCTGATCAGCTTTATGCCTCTGTAGTTACTGCAGCTCTGCACATCACCCTTGTTCTTGAAAATAGGAACCAGCACACTTCGTCTCCAGTCCTCAGGCATCCTCTCACTTTCCAAGATTTTATTAAACAATCTGGTTAGAAACTCTACTGCCATCTCTCCTAGACATTTCCATGCCTCCGTTGGAATGTCATCTGGACCAACTGCCTTTCCACTCTTCATCCTCTTCATAGCAGCTGTCACTTGTTCCTTGCTAATCTCTTTTACTTCCTGATTTACTCTCACCACATCATCCAGCCTTTTCTCTCGCTCATTTTCTTTATTCATCAACTCTTCAAAATATTCCCTCTACATTCTCAGCACACACTCCTCACTTGTCAGCACATTACCATGTGCATCTTTTACCACCCTAACCTGCTGCACATCCTTTCCAGCTCTGTCCCTTTGTCTGGCCAATCGGTACAAGTCCTTTTCTCCTTCCTTACTATTCAACTTCTTGTACAGCTCGCAATATGCCTTTTCCTTTGCTTTTGCCACTTCTCTTCTCGCCTTATGCCGCATCTCCTTGTACTTCATCTCTCTGACTATCCCAAAACTTTTTTGCCAACCTCTTTCTTCTTATGCTTTCCTGGACCTCTTCATTCCACCACCAAGTCTCCTTGTCTTCCTTCCACTGTCCAGATGTCATACCCAGTACTGCACTAGCTGTCTCCCTCACCACATGTGCAGTACTTTTCCAGTTGTCCAAAATTGCTTCCCCTCCAACTAGTGCTTCTCTCACCTGCTTGCTAAATTTCACACAACAGTCTTCCTCCTTCAGCTTCCACCATCTGATCCTTTGTTGAGCTCTCACTCTCTTCTTCTTCTTTACCTCTAAAGTCATCCTACAAACAACCATCCTATGCTGTCTAGTGACACTGTCTCCTGCTACCACCTTACAGTCTGTGATTTCTTTTAGCTTGCATCTCCTATAAAGAATGTAGTCCACCTGTGTGCACCTTCCTCCGCTCTTATATGTTACCCTGTGCTCCTCCCTTTTCTTAAAGTAGGTATTCACCACAGCCATTTCCATCCTTTTTGCAAAATCAACTACCATCTGCCCTTCCACATTCCTATCCTTGATACCATATCTACCCATTACTTCCTCATCACCTCTGTTCCCTTCACCAACATGCCCATTGAAGTCTGCTCCTATCACCACTCTTTCGTCCTTGGGCACACTCTCCACCAACTCATCTAATACACTCCAGAAATCTTCTGTCTCCTTCATCTCACATCCTACCTGTGGGGCATATGCACTGATGATATTCATCATCACCCCTTCAATTTCCAACTTCACACTCATCACCCTGTCAGACACTCGCTTAACCTCCAACACACTTTTAACATACTCTTCCTTTAAAATGACCCCAACACCATTTCTCTTCCTGTCCTCACCATGGTACAACAACTTGTACCCACCGCCGATGCTCCTGCTCTTACTTCCCTTCCACTTGGTCTCTTGCACACACAATATGTCTGCCTTTCTCCTCTCCATCATATCAGCCAGCTCTCTCCATTTACCAGTCATACTTTCATACATTCAAAGTCCCCACTCTCATTTCCACCCTTCTAGTTTTCTTCTTCTCCCGCTGTTCGTGGCAACGTTTTCCTCCTCTTCTTCGTCATCTTCGCCCAGCAGTAGCCCAATTTCCACCGGCACCCTGTTGGGCAATAGCACCGGTGACGGACGTTGTTAACCCGGGCCGCGACCGATCCGGTATGGGAATTCGATTCTGAGTCTGCATAGTTGGGTTGGCTTGTTTTACGCCGGATGCCCTTCCTGACGCAACCCTCCTCATTTATCCGGGCTTGGGACCGGCACTCAGAATGTACTGGCTGCACACCCCATGTGGCTGAGTTTTTAGTCATTTAGTCATCAAAATCAATAAGGAAAAAAAAAGTGTGAAAATGCAAAAATGGTACATTGTCTCATCCTTTATTTGCTCAAAAATAACTGATTTTATTGTGCTGGCGAATTACACAGTGTTACAAAAAAAGTGTAATTTCCTGAACAGCAGTGGGCACAGCTAACCAAAAAGTTAGCTTCGATAGCCGTTAATCCGCTAACTGAAAAGTTATCTTTTATAAAGCTAAATTGATAAACCCTAAAAAAACTTATCTGAAATTACAGATTAAAAGCTAAACCGATAACTTTCAGTACTGACTTCAGTACACTGGCAGCTACTGACACAACGCGTTAGTACTTCTGTCTCAGATCAGCACTCTGGAAAGTGGGCTTGGATTGCCAAAAATGAAACTGAAGATGTGGCAGGTGTTCCTTCAAAGTTTTTAGTTGAGGTCTAAATGTAGTCAACTGGGTGACAAAACACAAAAATGCTCCAGTCCTGTGAAAGGTAGAGCAAATACCTAGTCATCAAACAGAGTCCAACTTATAATTCTCCCCATTTCTGACCTTCCATTAAGCCAAGGTCAAGGTTCCAATGTACCAGTACCCTGAAGATTGGAATGATTTTGGTGTCTTGTCATACTTTCACTTTGACAAATTCAACCGAGCTACTTTCAGGAATCAAAATGTCAGCCTTACCCATGGGACTTAAAAATGACTTCCAAAAATTAATGTTTGAAAACAGTGTGCTCTCAGCCCAACGTTCAAATTGAAAGTGTCTCAGAAAATTAAAAAACGTTCTTCTGCAAGCATCAAGTCTGATGTCGATGTTAGATCGGACTCCAGGGAGGAGCATTAGAACTGTGGGATTCATGGAATTGGAAAGAAAACCCAGACTGTTTCAGGTCTGAGTGTGACTGTGCACTGGGAGGTGTGAACAGGATTTTCTTACAGGGCATCATCTTGTGGTGGGACGGTGATGGAGACGCATCAGGGTTGTGGTGAAAATAGTGGAATGTCCAAGTTGTCTCCTTCAGACTGAGTTACATTCCTGTTTAGCCACACAGAGATGGGATGGTGTGTGTGTGTGTGTGTGTGTGTGTGTGTGTGTGTGTGTGTGTGTGTGTGTGTGTGTGTGTGTGTGTGTGTGTGTGTGTGTGTGGTGGTGGTGGTGGGGGCACCCTACAAAGTCCCAGTGGAGACATATTTCAACAAACTCATCCCTCGGTGTGTCTCAGCACTCGTCTGTCACCTTCTCATTTCTCTCTCTCGCTGTGAGAGTCGTTTGAGTCACTCGCCACTCGGTGGTACTGACGGCGTAAAGCTCAACGCGCCATCTACCATGTGACACGCTGTCCATCACGGGGCCTCTGCAGACCTGAACATGTTTTTCATTTTATTCAACACCTGTACACACAAGCACGCACACACAGCGGTGAAAGTACACACATTTAGTTGAATGTCAGTTTCTAAAACTGCAGCTTTATTTTAAAAAGTTTAAAATGAAGTGAAAAATAAAGACGAATTTTAGTGAATCCCTACATCCTAGGGTTATATATATATATATATATATATATATATATATATATATATATATATATATATATATATATATATATATATATATATATATTAGGGTGGCCCTTATTTTTGAAGCATTGAAAACTCTTGCTCTGACCCTCTCAAATGTTTCCAAATAATAAAAGAAAAAGTCTGGTAAAATATGAGGGCATTTTAACAATTTTAACAGGTTGCTCAATGTCCAGCTAATCAGTGCTATAATACTGCTATATAGACACAATAGTCACACTATACATACAATATTTGAAAAGTGCTATTTGTCTCTTCAGTGTTCATATCTCATGTAGGGCATTGTAGGCCTACTTTTTTGATGATATCTATTACATATATTGGGTCTTGACTCAAACACAGAGAATGAATACAAAGAAATCTAAACGTCAAAGGTCATACCTGCTATCACCGGAAACAGATATTACGGGTGCAAAGTTGCCTTCTAAGAAGCAGGTTTTAGGATACTTTCTCTACTGCCATAGTGAAAACAAATGTCCAGTAAGAGAAGCTGCAACTAATACTGTTGGGAAACTAGAGACATTTTGGAAGAAAGCAAGAATTCCTGTTCGGCACAAACAAGACATGATTAAAAAAGTAGAAAATCTTTACCACACTTGGCAGGCTTTAAAGAAGAATGCATATAGAAGGTCTGCAAAACAAGTTGAAAATGAGATAGCATTCACTGAAGATTTTGAAGATCTTTTTGATGTGGCTCCTCAAGATGCATTAAACATGATGAACATCCCTGAAGATAAAGACTTCTTGATTGCCCAAAGAGAAAAGCGACGTATAGGTTGCATGACTACACTGGACAAGGTGTTGGAGAAAAAAGAGAATATGCAAAGAGAGAAACTGGATAGAGAGGAGAAGAAGAAGTCTAAAGCAGCTGAAAATTTTAAAAGAATGACTGAAACAGTGAGCCTGGATGACAGCACCACATCTCAGTCTGGCACAGAATCCGAAACTGAGCAGACAGAACCAGTGGCTGGGTGCAGCTCATATGAACCAAAAGCTAAAAGGGGTCGTAAGCAGTTCGTCTCTTCTGAACTTGCAGTGTGTCTTGACCGAACAGGTTTGTCGGACAGGAAAGCTATGATGGTTGTAGCTGAAACTGCAAAAAGCCTGGGATGCAACCTTGAAGACTATGCTTTAAATCGTAGCACTATACAGAGACAGAGAAAACAAATCCACAAGGATGAAGCAGCCCGTATCCAGGACAACTTTGACCCAGATGTTCCACTAGTTGTTCACTGGGATGGCAAACTTCTAGAAGACCTCACAGGAGCTGAAAAGGTAGATCGATTGCCAGTCTTGGTGACAGGAATTGGTGTCTCTCAGTTGCTGGCTGTTCCAAAACAGTAGTGGAAAGGCTCAAGCTGAAGCTATTATCGATACACTAAAATCATGGAACATAGAGCAGCAAGTTTGTGGCATGTGTTTTGACACAACAAGTTCTAACACAGGGCGGAAAAATGGGGCCTGTGTTCTGGTGGAGCATCTCCTCGGCAGGTAGCTACTGCATCTTGCATGTCGCCATCATATAATGGAGTTGATAGCAGCTGCAGCATTCACTACATGCTTTGGGCCAAGTTCTGCTCCAGAAGTTGCAATACGAGGTCTATTAGAAAAGTATCCGACCTTGTTATTTATAAAAAAAAAACATATGGATTTGAATCACGTGTGATTGTGTCAGACAAGCTTGAACCCTCGTGCGCATGCGTGAGTTTTTTCATGCCTGTCGGTTGCGTCATTCGCCTGTGAGCAGGCTTTGAGTGAGGTGTGGTCCACCCCTCTCGTCTATTTTTTATTGCGAATAAATGTCTGAACGATTTGGAGCTTTGCTGCATCAATTTTTTTTCCAGAAACTGTGAGAGACATCCAGGTGGATACCGTTCGAAAAATTAATATGGCTTTCAGGGACGATTTTATGGGGATTAAACAGATTAAGGAGTGATCCAGATGGTTTAAAGACTGCTCACAACTGCTGAGAGCGCGGCGTGCTCCCAGCCCCCATCGACAGGCTGACACCCCGCTGGAACAACCAGATCATTTCCAACGTGAAAGCTTTGTTGATCCGGGACCTCGTCTGACTTTCACAAAAAGGCAGAAGATGTGGACATCAGCACTTTATCGGCACATTCCACCGTTACAGGAGTTTTTTTCATGGAAAAAGAAGCGGAGGGACGCGCCACCGTGCCGCTCATGGCGCGGCACAAAACCACCTCGGTGTTGGTCTCTCAGGACAGCTTTCAGGTGGATTTCAGACGGATTCCGGTTGCTTTCCAGTCGTGTGAATATCCGATTGTGATTGTGCATGAGCTGGACATGCCAGAACATGTCCTGGAAGGCTTCATCACTGCATTTCTTTGCGCCGAGTGGCTCCACCGCGACTCTTTCCATGACAAAAACTCCTGTAACAGTGAAATGTGCCGTTCATTTTTAAACTGGACGCTGTCTTGATCCGGTATGTCATCTGACTAGCACAGGAATTGTGAAAAGACGTGGACATCAGCACTTTTTCCGCACATTAAGACAGATGTGCGGAGGAGTTCCGCGCGTTGCAGTGCAGCCGCTTGGCGCAAAGAAACGCAGTGATGAAGCCTTCCAGGACATGTTCTGGCATGTCCAGCTCATGCACAAGCACGGTGGCGCGTCCCTCTGCTTCTTTTTCCATGAAAAAAACTCCTGTAACGGTGGAATGTGCCGATAAAGTGCTGATGTCCACATCTTCTGCCTTTTTGTGAAAGTCAGACGAGGTCCCGGATCAACAAAGCTTTCACGTTGGAAATGATCTGGTTGTTCCAGCGGGGTGTCAGCCTGTCGATGGGGGCTGGGAGAGCGCCGCGCTCTCAGGAGTTGTGGGCTGTCTTTAAACCATCTGGATAACTCCTTAATCTGTTTAATCCCCATAAAAGTCCCTGAAAGCCATATTAATTTTTCGAATGGTGTCCACCTGGAGGTCTCTCACAGTTTCTGGAAAAAAATTGATGCAGCAAAGCTCCAAATCGCTCAGACATTTATTCGCAATAAAAATCCGCCGAGATTGGTGGACCACACCTCACTCAAAGCCTGCTCACAGGCGAATGACGCAACCGACAGGCGTGAAAAAACTCACGCATGCGCACGAGGGTTCAAGCTTGTCTGACGCAATCACACATGATTCAAATCCATATGTTTTTTAAAAAAATAATAAGGTCGGATACTTTTCTAATAGACCTCGTATTTAAGCGATTCAAAGCACACTGGAGTGACATTGACAAACTTTCCTATCAAGATGCAACCACTGATCCTTACACTGCAGAATGTGTTAAAGAATTCAAAAAGGACATAGAGACATTCATTAAAGAACAACAGCAACTGTTTCATGCAAGGGATGACTACAAGGAGCTGTTAGAGTTGGTGTTAGTCTACATCGGAGCAACTGCCACTCAGTCACCGAGATTTCTTGCACCTGGTGCAGTTCTTCATGCAAGGTGGATGGCCAAGGTCCTGTACACCTTCAAAATCTGGTTGTTTCGAGCACAGTTTCAGCTTACAAAACAAGAAGAAAAAGCTCTTTGTGACCTCTGTCTCTTCTTCTCAAAGCTGTATATAAGGGCATGGTTCACCTGCCCTGATGCTGTTTGTGCACCAAGACATGACCTCTCCTTTCTCCAAGCACTGCTAAACTATGGAGATATCAACAAACCCATTTCTGACTCCACATCCAAGAAGCTGTCAAAGCATCTCTGGTATCTGTCAGAGTATCTAGTTGGGTTAGCGCTATTTGACATGGAGGTACCAAATGACACAAAGGCCCTAATGGTTGCTGCCATGAATGAAGTTCAGAGTGACAACACTAATAATCATCAAGCAGTTGTTGATCTCCACACTGTTCCTAACATGTGCCTTCAAGACTTCACAACCAAAAGCACAGTCAAACTTCTAGAAGCCTTGAACATTTCAAAAGAGTTCCTTAGTAGTCCACCATCTACATGGCAAGAAAGAGACGACTTCCAGGATGGCGCCAGAAAAGCTTCTGCTCTTTCGGTTGTGAATGATCATGCAGAAAGAGCAGTAGCCTTGGTGCAAGATTTCAACAAATCAACAAAGAATGAAGAGCAGCTGCAGTATCCGCTTCAAGTGGTAGCTGATCATCAGAAGCAATATCCAAATGCTTTGAAGACTACACTAATGAAGACTTGAACTTTGCTATAAGTGCACATTATATATGAACAAAGTACATATATTTGACAAGTTTACCATTACTTAATGATGTATTAACACAGACTAAATGTGATTTCTTACTTAGTAAATTAAAATAAAATATGATTCATAATTCTTGTGTCTATTGATTTTTGTTTTCTAGAACTATTGGGTTATTCATTGTTATTATGTTCCAGGCCTTTGAGCAACCTGTACAATTTGTTCAAATTAAAAAATATTTTTGTGGAATTGTTTTCTAGGTAAATAGAAACTTTCTAGAGGATCAGAGTAACACAATTCAAACTTTTAATTTTTCGTTATATAGTAAGGGCCACCCTAATATATATATATATATATATATATATATATATATATATATATATATATATATATATAGATAGGCACAGTTCCGCTAATCCCCTAATTAGTGAAGATAACATTTTCATTAGCGGATTAGCCTTTCAGCTGACTTTGAAAACTATCAGTGGACCAATTAGTTCCGCTAACTTTCGGTCCACTATATATATAAAGTACGAGGGCTGTCCATAAAGTATAGGTCCTTTTTATTTTTTTCAAAAACTATATGGATTTCATTCATATGTTTTTACGTCAGACATGCTTGAACTCTCGTGCGCATGCGTGAGTTTTTCCACGCCTGTCGGTGACGTCATTCGCCTGTGAGCACTCCTTGTGGGAGGAGTCGTCCAGCCCCTCGTCGGAATTCCTTTGTATGAGAAGTTGCTGAGAGACTGGCGCTTTGTTTGATCAAAATTTTTTCTAAACCTGTGAGACACATCGAAGTGGACGCGGTTGGAAAAATTAAGCTGGTTTTCGGTGAAAATTTTAAGGGCTGATGAGAGATTTTGAGGTGATACTGTCGCTTTAAGGACTTCCCACGGAGCGAGATGTCGCGCAGCGCTCTCAGGCGCCGTCGTCAGCCTGTTTCAAGCTGAAAACCTCCACATTTCAGGCTCTATTGATCCAGGACGTCGTGAGAGAACAGAGAAGTTTCAGAAGAAGTCGGTTTCAGCATTTTATCAGGATATTCCACTGTTAAAGGAGATTTTTTTAATGAAAGACGTGCGGGCGGATTGCAGCGTCGGCCCGCAGCCGCCGCGACGCTCCACCACAGGAAAAACACCTCCGTTGGAAGCCTTAAGGACAAGTTGGAACATGTCCAGCTGTTAAACAATTTCTCATATACTCACTCCACTGAAAGCCATCAAAAGCTGCCTGGATTTTACAAATGGTTATCAACACGGAGGTGTTTTTCCTGTGCCGCCGCACCACGCCGGCTGCGTCCCGACGCGCGGACCCGTCCGCACGGACCCGTCCGCACGTCTTTCATTAAAAAAATCTCCTTTAACAGTGGAATATCCGGATAAAATGCTGAAACCGACTTCTTCTGAAACTTCTTTGTTCTCTCACGACGTCCTGAATCAATAGAGCCTGAAATGTGAAGGTTTTCAGCTTGAAACAGGCTGACGACGCGCTGCACGACGTCCCGCTCCATGGGAAGTCCTTAAAGCGACAGTATCACCTCAAAATCTCTCATCAGCCGTTAAAATTTTCACCGAAAACCAGCTTAATTTTTCAAACCGTGTCCACTTCGATGTGTCTCACAGGTTTAGAAAAAATTTTGATCAAACAAAGCGCCAGTCTCTCAGCAACTTCTCAGACAAAGGAATTCCGACAAGGGGCTGGACGACTCCTCCCACAAGGAGTGCTCACAGGCGAATGACGTCACCGACAGGCGTGGAAAAACTCACGCATGCGCACGAGGGTTCAAGCATGTCTGACGTAAAAACATATGAATGAAATCCATATAGTTTTTGAAAAAAATAAAAAGGACCTATACTTTATGGACAGCCCTCGTATAAAGTACCGGAAAATCACACTTAAGTATAACTACAGATACCCACTAAAAAATGACTTTGGTAGAGGTTCAAGTCACTGATTGAAATGCTACTCAAGTAAAAGTCTTAAAAAGTATCTAGTATTTATTGTACTTAAGTATGACAAGTAACGTACAACTAAATGTACTCAAGTATTGAAAGTAAAAGTACAAGTAAATGTTAATAAACAAAAACGGACTGATTTTTTTTATAGTACAAAGTTTATCTAGGTTTGTAAATGACTGGTAGTATTATTCAAAATACTGAAAATTGTACACCTCACACAAAAACACTTCAGAATCAAGGTTTCAAAACCTAAACGAGAGTAGGCTACTCACTAGGTGTTCACAGGAAACAGTTATTTATTTATAGTTATTTTCATTGTTACATGGTTTTATCTTTTCTGTTGTGTTTTATTTCATTAGGTTCTTTTTGTCTCTTTCTCTAAAATTGTATTGTAACATTATTAGTCTATTATTATTTACTATTATTGTCTATTATGTAGACTATTATTGTGGTTGCTATAATATATGAATAAAAATAAATTAAAAAAATTACAATTTGACTCTTTTATGACAACGAACGCTGAGCCATTAATTATACAGAAAACGTGCTGATGCAAACAGCTTAATGCTAACTTTAACATTGAAAACACCATAGACATGCTAATGCATTAGCATTGGTCCCGTTTTTAAGTTATAAAATACATCTATCAACTGTTTCAGAAGACCATAACAGGTCGGTTTAAGATAAAAATATTAAATATTACTCACAGACATATGATCATCAGGGTTTTAGCGGGGAAAAACAATGACTGCACGAACCCTTTAATTGTCCTTAAAGGGTTTATTTTGGCAAAGGTCTAGATCATTGGGGTCAAACGTCAGAGTTCAGTCAGGGAAGGAACTGTGTTGTTGACCAATAAATTCTACCCAAAACAAGGATAAACACATTATTTATGGAATAAAATAACTTTTCCCAACTTTTTCTGAGTGGTGTTCCTGCACGGGAGGACTTGATGCCAAACACAGCCAGATGGGAGCTGGTTGGGTAAATCAGTTGTGGCTCAGCTGTGATGCTGTAAAATGGAGCCAAACTCAAATTCAATTGGGTGTGTGAGCAGCTTTAGCGTCTTCATGCCCGCTGGTACAATTGTGTGGTGAGTGAAAATATGTGGGAGTGACCTCCAACCAACACGCCAGCAGAGAATAAATTCATGGCATATATCTGTAATGTTTAGCAGATTTCATTCTGCCTTCAAAGATTCAATCTGTGCTTTAAGTTCTTATTCATTATTTGCTGAAAATTACAGTCTGCTGCAGTAGACATGACTGTAAATCTTGGCCTTCTAATAGACTATTTTTTTACTTTGTGACTGACATAAAAAGCTCATAATACGTCTGCAGGTTCACGTGGACGTTGACATCCCTCAGCTAAGATCAGCTCTTGAGCACCGTAGAGAAAATGTTTCCGGTATAAAAGGAGTTTTTACTCAAACGGAGGATCGGCGGAAACGCAGAAACCACAGCCTCGATCAAAAACTGTCCTGTCCCGAGACCAACCGTCCTCCAGCTTTGTTAACTGTGTTTCAAAAGGGGTTTCACGAGGAAGCATGGCCATAAAACTTTAAAGCTGTTGGCACAGCGACGCCTTAATGAGGAAATAAAGTAAAACGACATGAAGGGCAGCAGAGAGATGAGGCTGTGGTTTTCAACAGCGAACAAGATTCCAAAAATACTGAGTCAGAGAGACGTGACAAAGACAGAATATTATGTGGGTTTGCTGGGAAGAAGAAAAGAACGATGAGGAGGAGAAAGATGATCTCTGGAGCTGTTTTCTATTAAATCCGTAGGAACTGTCGTTGTGTAGTACACTGCGTCTTTTAACGCCACAGACTTTCCTTTATTATTATTAACACATTTTACCTTTTAAAATAAAAGCAAAACCTCATGACTAGAAAATAAAATTTTAAGAACAAAACTTAATATTTAAGAGCTTTGACGTTACATCTCATTTTTTACTGTTAACAAAATAAGTCATTGAAATTCAAGTTGTGGAAGGAGATTAAAATATAAAACATTAAGATTTAGTCATTTCATCATGCAAACAATTTTGTTTTGCAAGAAAATCGAGACAAACCAAGGCAACTGTGTCCTTTTTAATGTTATACTGGTGCATTCTATCCTCAGCATCTTCATGTTAACTTGTGCGATCACCAAGTTTCAGTTAATCTGACAATAAAGAAATATGTTAAACGTATTCAGCAGGCCAGGAGAAATACAGCGCATCCAGAAAGTATTCCAGCGCATCACTTTTAAACATGTTTAACCCTCTGGGGTCTGAGGGGATTTTTTGGACAGTTCACTCGCCTGGCATAAATGTTTTATGATTGCTGTTAAAAGCTCACCCTGCATCCCACAATCAAGTGGTATGTCTTTTTTTTTTTTTTTTCAGGACAACCTGTACTTTCAGAATATATATACTATAGTGGTGTTTTATAAGTGTAATAATGGTTTACAATCAGAAATAAGAAAGGAAAAAATAAAGCGGTAAGATAATTTTCACACACATTTATTCAAAACACATAGCAAACTATAATAAACAACTGTTTTGACACTTTATAAAGGTAGTTTTTTTAACAAACTGACAAATTGCTAATTGACAAATTGACAAAGTTTTTATTCGGCACACAAAATATTCAAATAGAAAAAAATGAACAATTCCACAAACAAACACAGACAAAACTAGTGAGTCTGAAAGGGTGTGGGCTAAAGCAAAGCTTATTAGCGCCCACCCCTGCTAGTACAAGTCCAACAATTCTAATCAGTCATATTTACATAAATACAAATTGACTACTACATGTCGACACACAGACATACACATCAATATACTATTCACTTATAATTATATTTATATAGTACCAGATCACAAGAAAGTCGAATCAAGACACTTTACGCCAGTAAGGACTAACCTTACCAACCCCCAGAGCAAGCACTAGGCAACTGTGGTGAGGAAAAACTCCCTATAACAAAGAAACCTCAAGCAGACCAGGCTCTTGGGGGTGACCCTCTGCTTGGGCTGTGCCATATATGCCTATATACATACGTATATACTTTACAAACATAAATATATACATATATATACATACATATACACAGTCACTTATATACATATACACCTACCCATATCTATATATCTACATACGCATATACATACCCACACATTCAAATATACAGTAAGTCCCACTTATAAATTGAACATTCCCTATAAATCAAATTATATTTGCTTCTTTATGATACTTAGACATGATATTCTTTTTGAGTAGTTTCTTAAATCATACTAAGGTACTACTCATTCTAACCTCTGTTGAACATTTGTTCCATTTCCTCACCCCAACCACAGACACACAAAAACCCTTTACATTTGTTCTTACTGGTGGTTTCATAAAAATTGCACAACCTCTTAAACTATATCTGGATTCCCTCAATCGGAACAGACTCTGGACATGTCTTGGTAAGCCTTGGTTTTTCGCTCGAAATAAAGTTTGAATTGTAATGTAATCGACCAAATCTATGAATTTTAATAAATTTAAAGACACAAATAGAGAATGAGTTGGTTCACGATAATGTTTATTGCAGATGATTCGTATGGCTCGTTTTTGCAAAAGGAATATTGGATTGGTATTTGATTTGTAAGTGTTTCCCCATGACTCAACACAATATGTCATATATGGTACCATCAGAGAATGATATAAAGTAAGTAACCCTTCTTGCGGCAGTAGGTCTTTGGCTTTATACAAAATGGCTATAGTTTTTGACAATTTTGATTTCACATAATTTATATGTGGTTTCCAGCTAAGTTTATTATCAATTATAACACCTAAAAATGTATTCTCTGTTACTAACTCAATTTCCTTATTGTTTATAGTTAAATTTTTACATTTGGGTGCCTGTTTATTTCCAAATATAATACATTTAGTTTTCCCAAGGTTGAGTGACAACTTATTAGCGTCAAACCAAACCTTAAATTTTTCCAGTTCTTTCTCCACTATGTCCAGAAGCTGTTCAAGATGTTCACTGCTACAGAACACAGTTGTATCATCCGCAAAAAGGACACATCTCAGTGAACTTGACATCCAACTTATATCATTTATATAGATTATAAACAACAAAGGACCCAACACTGAGCCCTGCGGCACCCCACATGTGACATCCCTGAGTTCAGAATTTGTATTATTGAATTGAACATACTGAAATCTGCCTTGTAAATAACTAGCTATCCATTCGTATGCCAGATCTCTGATTCCATATTTCTGCAGTTTAGTTAATAGTATTCCATGGTTAATTGTGTCAAACGCTTTCTGTAAATAAAAAACAAACAAAAAAAAACACCTATTGTGTATTGTTTATTGTCAATTGCAGTTGCTATACTTTCCACAAAGTCCATCAAAGCATGTGATGTAGTTCGAGACCTTCTGAATCCATATTGTTCTTCACAAATGATGTTATGCTTCAGTAAATAATCATTTAATCTTTTAGCAAATATTTTTTCTAAACTTTTGGAAAATTGTGGCAGGAGTGATATAGGTCTATAATTAGAAAATGTGTGTTTGTCACCAGTTTTAAACAGAGGAATTACTTTGGCTATTTTAATTTGAGAAGGAAATTTACCAGTACTTAGTGACATATTGCAAATATAATTGAACGGTTTTACTATACAATCAATAACTTTTTTAATAAAGCCATATTCAAATTATTAAAATCAGTCGATTTCTTACTTTTTGAACCATGAACCAGATCAAGTATTTCCCTTTCATGATTACCACCAATGAACATTGAAACAGATTTGTTAAATGTTGAATTATTTACCCAGTGTTGTGAACGTGTCGTGACACGGACCCACAACAGGGGGCGTTAATGAACGGACAATGGATAAGCCAAAAAGTAACAATTTAATGTTGTGAATCGCACAACAACGTACAGACAATAACAATATGGTGGACTGTCAATCATACACCAGGTGACGTGTGGGCAGGCTCGACGATAGAAGACGCCTGGAGAGAGAAGAGCTGGATCCCCACACAGCTTCCAACACCAACGGAGCTGAAGAACACCGGAGCCGCCAAGCCCTGCGCCCCAGGTGGCCGCTGTCTTCAGCAGTCAGACCCGGTACTGCTGGCAGAGAACAGAGACAGTCCAGATGAGTGTGAGTTCGCACACTCAGTAATCCCACAGTCTGTATACAGTTAGGAGGGAAAACCTCCACCTCCAATCACACACACTCGTGCAGCTCCTGGTCAACCACTTATCTGGGTTGGGGTGTGAGGCGAAGCCGTCGCTGTCACACCAAACGCCAATCCCTCAGATAAGGATACACTCCAGGAAAACGGCTGCAACAGAAGTCCAGGTTATTACACACAAAGTGTCAGTCAGCAGAGAAATTACCTGAATGGTAGTTGATTTCTCGGCGAGGAGGTGGAGTTGCAGTCCGGTCTTTGTAGTGGTGGTGATGGGTGACAGCTTGTGTTGATTGATGACAGCTGTCACCTCCAGCAAAGCCGACGCCCTCTCGTGCTTGAAGCCCGCATTTCAAGCAGGGCGCCATCTTGTGGTGGTGGGCCAGCAGTACCTCCTCTTCAGCAGCCCACACAACACCCAGAAGTTATTAGTTGATGAGTCAATTTTACTGGCAAGATTTTTACCCACATTAACGAAGTATTCATTAAAGTGTTCAGCAATAGACTCGTCGTTATCAATCGTGATGTAGTTGTTACTCTGAAAAAATGAAGGATAATCTCTAGTTACTCTATTCTTTTTTACTATTTCATTTAATATGTTCCATGTGTTTTTGATGTTATTTCTATTTTTGACAAGTAACTCATTATAATATCTTTTTTTTCACTGAGTCTCATGATATTAACTTATTCTTATATGTTTTATACTTACTTTCAGCTTCCTTAGTTCGTAGTTTTATGAATTGTTTATATAGTACGTTTTTCTTTTTACATGCCCTCTGAAGCCCCTTAGTTATCCATGGTTTGTTGCTATATTGATTTCTATATATTTTGTCAACAAATGGACAGTGTTTATTATACAAACTGGAAACAATGGAAATGAAAGCATCATATGACCTGTCAACATCATCAACAAAAACATCCGACCAATTCTGACTTGATAAATCCTCCCTTAAATGATCAATTGTTTCAGGTGTTACTTTTCTACTCATGAATTTGATATTGCTTCGATAGATACAACAACCCTCCAATGCAAAGACTGAGAAAACTGGCAAGTGATCACTGTCACACACACTGGCAAGTTTGGGATCTTGTACAAAGAATGTACAAAATAAAGGTTCTAACAGACACAAATACACATTTTGAACAATATATCCAAAATGGTCTATGTGTTTTGTTTGTCTTTATGCCACTTCTCAAAGCACTTTCTGTCTGCCATTACACAAAGGCTTACAACACAAAATTTTTACTTCCATGGAGGTTGACTCCCTCTTGGAATGTGTTCCTGAACTATCTTCACAGTTTGAGGCCCTGTTAACATCCCCGCCCCCCCTTCATTCATATGCGTAAATGGCACTTTATGAGTGAGAATGAGAGAGGCTTATTCAACAATATTCACTGGCCAAGTAGTGAATCATCCCTCCTACTGACACTCTTTGGTCAACCACGTGAGGTTGAATGAGGCCCTCTTATGCTGATCCCTTCCATTCATACGTGCAATGCTGCGCTTTTACGTATGGAGCCAGCAGCCAGAGGGCTATTCAAGAGTGACACATTGCTGCTCCTAACAATCTTTGGCCTACCATATGAGACTACTCTGCCCTACGACTGGATATTGGAAAACCGTGTGGTGAACCAATTTCGATTAGACACTCACTGTTGTGTGGGCCGCTGAAGAGGAGGTACTGCTGGCCCACCACCACCAGAGGGCGCCCTGCCTGAAGTGCGGGCTTCGGGCACGAGAGGGCGCTGCCGCATTGCAGATCCAACCGGGAGTGACAGCTGTCACTCATCACCCCTGACAGCTGTCACTCATCAGCCATCACCATAAAAGCCGGGCTACTGCCGAGATATCGCCTGTAAATTAAGGTAGTAATTCCTCAGCCATAATCTGTGCTGTATCGCACGTATTTGTTGTCAAATCCTCTACAGGAGTTCCTGGTAGCTTGTGTCAGTGGGAGGCTGAGCTGGTCGTGGACGACAGGGTGATAAGCCGCACCCTTCCCGATCTGTGCAGACAAGTGTTTGTATCAGATCTGTAGAGACTCTGTGTTCATATTTGCGGAGGTGGAGGTGTTGTTTCCCACCTGCATGAACTGGACTATTCCGAGGAGTTACTGAGTGTCTCCACTCACCTCTTTTTCTGTTTTGTTTCCTGCCAGCAGTACCAGATCCGACAGCTGGAGACGGTGGCCACCTGGGGAGATCAGGACTTGGCATCTCCTGTGTGTTTCCAGATCCGGTGGTGGTGGAAATCGTGTGGGGCCCGGCTCTTCTCCGGACGGTGCTCTCCTATCCTCGAGCCTGCCCACACGCCACCTTCGTGTAATTGACTGTAATCTAAATTCTGTTTCTGTCTGTATTCCGTTGTGCACATTTACAACAGTAAATTATTTTTTGGCTCATCCATCGTCCTGTTCATTTACGCCCCCTGTTGTGGGTACATGTCCCTACACTTTCCCAACAGGATATCTCGGCCATCGTCATGGATTCCGAGGGGCGTCAACCATCTGTTGAACAACCAATGGAAGAGCAGGGTGCACAGGCGCCAGCAGGAGGCGTGTTAGGTGACTTGCAGTGCATCTTAACCGCCTTCACTGCTCGGATGGACTTAGTGACCGAGCAGAGCAATATACTCAATCGCAGGATGGAGGCTCTCACGGCGGAGGTGGAAGTGCGTGCACAGGGCGCGGCTGCAGCTCCTCCTCCTGCTGTCCTGGTGCTGAATATAGACGTTCCACTGGTCGTTCAACGAACCCCCCCACTGTCCTCTGAAGCATACATAAGTCCCCCGGAACCATACGGAGGTTGTGTAGAGATGTGCGCAGACTTCTTAATGCAGTGTTCACTCGTCTTTGCACAGCGTCCCGTCGTGTACCAGGAACCTTTTCCCTGGTTCTCTCCCTCAGCCCCAACCAGTCCCGGCAGGGGACTGCCCCTCCCTGGGCCTGGTTCTGCTGGGGGTTTCTTCCTGTTAAGGGGGGGTTTTTCCTTCCCACTGTCGCCAAGTGCTTGCTCACAGGGGGTCGTTTTGACCATTGGGGTTTTTACGTAATTATTGTATGGCCTTGCCTTACAATATGAGGCACCTTGAGGCAACTGTTTGTTGTGATTTGGCGCTATATAAATAAAATAAAATTGATTGATTGATGTACGCGTTGGACTCAAGCCGGGTGGCTTATGTGATTAATTTGCTTCGAGGTGAGGCACGCGCCTGGGCTACGGCGCTTTGGGAGCAGAATTCACGGCTCCTAACGGTGTATACTGAGTTTGTGAGGGAGTTCAGACTGGTGTTCGATCACCCACATAGAGGCGAGACTGCTTCAACGGTGCTGCTGTCTATGAGACAGGGCCGTCGGAGTGCAGCCGAGTATGCAGTTGACTTCCGCATCGCGGCTACGAGGTCCGGCTGGAATGCTGCTGCACTCCGCGCCACCTTTGTAAACGGACTGTCTCTAGTCCTAAAGGAGCATCTGGTGGCTAAGGACGAGCCACGGGGTCAGAAGGGAATCTGCTGGACAGCAGATGGGCAAGGGAAGGAGGGCTCCCTCTGGTGGCTCTTCCTTCACCATTGAAGGTGCCGGCACTAGATGGCACCCTTCTCCCTTTAATCACACACAAGACACTGCCTGTAACTCTGGTAGTGAGGGGGGTGAGGGGGGGGTCCTGTTGTGTGGGCCACTGAAGAGGAGGTACTGCTGGCCCACCACCACCAGAGGGCGCCCTGCCCGAAGTGTGGGCTTCGGGCACGAGAGGGCGCTGCCGCATTGCAGATCCAATCGGGAGTGACAGCTGTCACTCATCACCCCTGACAGCTGTCACTCATCAGCTATCACCACAAAAGCCAAGCAGCATCTCTACCTCACTGCCGAGATATCGCCTGTAAATCAAGGTAGTAATTCCTCAGCCATAATCTGTGCTGTATCGCACGTATTTGTTGTTGTCTAATCCTCTACAGGAGTTCCTGGTAGCTTGTCAGCGGGAGGCTGAGCTGGTCGTGGACGACAGGGTGATAAGCCGCACCCTTCCCGATCCATGCAGACAAGTGTTTGTATCAGATCTGTAGAGACTCTGTGTTCATATTTGCAGAGGTGGAAGTGTTGTTTCCCACCTGCATGAACTGGACTATTCTGAGGAGTTACTGAGTGTCTCCACTCACCTCTTTTTCTGTTTTGTTTCCTGCCAGCAGTACCAGATCTGACAGCTGGAGACGGTGGCCACCTGGGGAGATCAGGACTTGGCGTCTCCTGTGTGTCTGTAATCCTGTCTGTAATCTTAATTCTGTTTCTGTCTGTATTCCGTTGTGCACATTTACAACAGTAAATTGTTATTTTTTGGCTCATCCATCGTCCTGTTCATTTACGCCCCCTGTTGTGGGTCCGTGTCCCTACACTTTCCCAACACTCACATTGCGCACATCATCACACAGCTTCAATTAGGACTACAAGCATGGTGGATGGCTGAAATGAAAGTCTGAGGAGTGTAATTTTCAGGAAAAAAAAAGTTTGTATCTAATGTCATTAAAAAAAAATTATCATTTATTATCATATCGTATCATATCGTAATATCATATCATTTAATAAAACTTGCACGACGCCGACCCCAGAGGGTTAAAATCAGCAGACATTTTGAGAGCAGAGTTTGACCTTTACCCCTGATTTGTTTTGTTTGTGTGTTTACATATGCAGTAGAATGAGGTTGTGTATCTTGTGTCAAGTCTGTCGGTTTGTGTTTCCTCTCATGGGGCAGCAAGCGAACTCCCAAACGTTCAATTTTACAATTTTCGTCTAAATGTGTGAAACAGGAAATGAATAAACACAGAATCTCCTTAAGCAAAAAAGAAAAAATAATAATAATCTATCTGAATTGCTGAAGATGAAAATCTGTTTATGCTCTTGGATTATAAATTTAAAACAAGAGTTTCTTTTTTTTATTCTCCTGAGGATGTCCATGTGCACAACATGCACAGTGCCAGGTAATTTCTGTCAATCTTTCAATGTCTGGAAAAAACAAAAGTTGAATATCTTGTCCTTTCACTGTCACAACAAGGACACTCATGAAGAGTTGAAAAAGCCGCACATCACATCTCACTGAGTTGGGCACCAAAGTTTCCAGAGCTGGTCCTTGCTCTGGTGTGAATGCCAGGCATCATGTTTAGAGGAAACCAGGCGCCATACCTACAGTGAAGCATGGTGGTGGCAGCATCATGCTGTGGGGATGTTTTTCAGCGGCAGGAACTGGCAGACTCATCAGGATTGAGGGAAAGATGAATGCAGCAATGTACAGAGACATCCTGGATGAAAACCTGCTCCAGAGCGCTGTTGACCTCAGACTGGGGCGATGGTTCATCTTTCAGCAGGATAATGACCCTAAGCACACAGCCAAGATATCAAAGGAGTGGCTTCAGGAAAACTCTGTGAATGTCCTTGAGTGGCCCAGCCAGAGCCCAGACTTGAATCTGACTGAACATCTCTGGAGAGATCTGAAAATGTCTGTGCACCGACGCTCCCCATCCAAACTGATGGAGCTTGAGAGGTGCTGCAAAGAGGAATGGACGCAACTTCCCAAAGATAGGTGCACCAAGCTTGTGGCATGATATTCAACAAGATCTGAGGCTATAATTGCTGCCAAAGGAGCATCAACAAAGTATTGAGCAAAGAGTGGGAATACATATGTACATGTAACTTCTTTTGTTGTTGTTGTTGGTTTTTTTTTGTAAACTTGCAAAAATTCCTGTTGTGGCCAGCCCTTTGGCTGCTTCTCTCCCCTCCCCTTTCTCTCCTCTTGTGTGTTGTTCATCTGTTTTCCCTCCAGGTGGCGCATTGCAGAGCAGAACACCTACAGCTCATCAGCTACTCACACCTGCCGCTCATCTGCGGCTCATCAGAAGCGGGTTACTTAAACCCAGGCTTTCAGCTCATTCACTGCCAGATTCTTGCATTGCAACCTGATTGTGAAGCTTCAATGACCTTGACCTTGTCTTTCTTGTCGCTTCTACGTGCTCTGATGTCTGAGCTCCCCGCAGCTCATTCCAAGGTAAGTTGGCCAACTCTAATTTCCATATTAGAACTCGTTAATGTTTTTGGTGTTTCCAGACACTGCGTGGCTTCCTTGTCGCACACATTCCTGGCTCCCACGCCACATTCTGCACGACGTCACTTTGGAACTCTCTGGCTCTCAGCTACAGAGCACATAGCTCTGCGACGCTTCAGTTAAGTTCCTTCATGTTCTGTGAGATACCGTTCTCACCCTGCCCCTGTTTGTGACTGTGCATGGCTCAGAACTGTTTCTAAGAACTAGTACTAAGAACTATTTCCAAGTACTGTTTGCCCAGAACTGTATGAACTCTGATATTGAACTTCTAATAAATTTCCAAGTCATTTCTAAAGTCAAGTCCTGCTTAATTTGCAACTGCGTCACAAGACACGCAGCACCTGACCTTTGGCCTCTGAAGATATTCATGAACTGTGGATGATTCCTGAACACATTCCTGAACCTTATTTCCAGAACCGTGAACATTATTTCCAGAACTGCAAACATTACTTCCAAAACTCTGAACATTCCTGTTTTAAACCTTCAGTGAACTGTCTGTTGTTGTTAAAGTGCAATCACTCACCATCTCTCTCCTCTGTTCTCCTGTATACATATCTAAATGAATGTGCACCAAAGCACTCCCACTTTTTTCCTCTATTTAATTTCCTTTCAGAGTTGTAGATTTTAGCGATTATTAATACTGTGCCTTTTCTGAAAAAATTATACTCTTTACTTTTTAATGTTGCTACCCACTTATTTTATAGTAATGTTTAGAATTTTGCAGACACTTAATTTTTCCATTCTCTGAAGACAGTGCCAGATCTCTAGTAAGATTTATATATGTAGAGAAGGGTATAATAATAAAAAGATTAAGACTGAAGTTTGCACTTGGATAACCACAAATCAAAAAATGATGCAACAGTCTGGAAAATGCAAATAAAACAATTCAAAGAATCTGGATTCTTGCATAAAGGGAACAAGCCAAAGCTGAACACTCATGATACCCGTTCTCTTAGATGGCACTGCATCAAGAACATTCATCATTCATCAATAGCTGATATACCCACATGGACAAGAAATTACTTTGGGGAATTTGTCAAGTGCTACAACACCGACTTACATTCAGAAATGCCACCAAAATCTTTACTATGAAAAAAGAAGCCTTGTGTTAAACTTGGTTAAAGGTGGCATCAACTTCTCTGGGCTCAGACGCATGTGGCTTGGACTGTCCCACAGTGTTGTGATCAGGTGAATTACTATTCCAGATATTTTTGGAGGAAATTGCTGTCATGTGCTCAGGACCAAAGACAAAAAGCACCATCTGGACTGTTACCAGCAGCAAGTTCAAAAGCCAGAGTCTGTCATGGTATGGGGTTGTGACAGGGCATTTGGCAAAGTTCATTTATACTTTTGTGATGGCAACATTAATGTAGAAAAGTACATTGCGGTGTTAATGCAACATATCAAGATAATGTCTTTTCAAGGAGTGACCATACATGTTTCACAAAACCACATTCTGCGCATATTACAAAGGCTGCGGAAGATGAGGTTATGAGTACTGAATTGGCCTGCCTGCAGTCCTGACCTGTCCCCAATTGAGAATGTGCAAAGAATTTAGATGACCTGTGAAGACGATCTCATACTGTTGCACACCATCACTTGGTATCCTCAGTGTGGAAACATCTTTTAAGTATTTTGAAAAGGAATGTCATCGTTACAAAGTGGTAAATGATTTAGTGTTCCAACTCTTCTTGGAATGTGTTGTAGGCCGTAAAGACAGGAGTGGTTGTATATTAAATTAACTGAAGATGACTGCAAAAAAAAGCATGAAATATTTCTGGTTCGTACTGTCTGCAATGAAATAAAAGTCAAAGATAAGAATCACTGCATTTTTTTATATGAATTTTCCATAAATTCCCAAGTTTTTCTATTTTGGGGTTCAACTACAAACTGTCACTGTAGGTCACCGGTCATGATCCAAGATTCACCACAAACCTGTACAGACTTGAAGACACCGTCTCTACTAGAACCTTTGAAAATCATCAGTTTGCCAAAGCAGAGATACTGCAGACATACAGAGAACCAGAGGCGCAGGTTTCCATCTGTGGATTATTATCACTGAGTGGCTTGATGCCTCATGGCTCTGCCCATTTACATGTCTTCACTTCCAAGCTTTCCATCCATCCATCCATCCGTCCGTCCATCCATCCGTCCGTCCGTCCGTACGTCCATCCATCCATCCATCCATCCATCCATCCATCCATCCATCCATCCATCCATCATTCTATCTCCTTTTCAACTTCTTGGAATCATCTCTCTTTCTGTTTCGTAATGAGATGACCTACAGGAAAATTCCACCATCTGTCTTCAATGTTTATTATTTCCTTAAAGACAGTGAGTCGACAAATTGCTGCCATGCCAAAGCGACACATAAAAAAAGCATCTGGTTTCACTGTACGTGTCAAACCTCAGTCATCGCCTCTACAGCCACTGAAATTACCAAGACGCAAATGATACCGTTTAAGTTCAGCCTCAGTCAGCTGATTCATATCACACTTAATACTCAGAGCCCCAGGACTCAAATTCATGCTGTTGGACAGTTATTCCTTATTCTCATCAACTTCATTGATCTGGAGATATGGACCTTTTATCACCCAACAATCACTGTAATCAAAGTGTCTGATGGAAAGCAGAAAGACCATAAATATAGAAATAAATGCTCATTAAGTACAAGGTTATCAGCAGGAATTTTCTCCGAGATGGAAAACTGGAAAACACCAAACTGAGTTCCATGATTCACAGACTAAATCTACCCAAATTACTGCTGTATTTAAAAAAAAAAAATGTTGATAACCTGAGATTAACATCCAGATGGGTCAGAATGCTGTTGCTTGTTTGTCCAGTAATGTTTGATAAGATCACCCTGGTATTGGTTTCTCTTCACTGGCTGCCTGTTTGGATGAGGGTGAATTTTAAAGTTCTACTACTGACCTATAAGTTACTGAATGGCTGAGTATCAGTACATGTGGCTGAGTGAGTTGAGCCTTATGTGCTGACTCAAACACTCCAATTGCAGGTGGCTGGTTTGCTGTGAGGTAGAGTTTTTTTTTTTCATGTTCTATACCTTTATTGTGAAATAGTTGAAGACTTGTTCTCGACTGCCTGTACTCACTAAGAATATGTAAATTTGTGTTTCGGCACAAATTTTCATTGTTTTTGTCTACACTCTAGATTATTTTTATCTCCAGACCTCAAACATCCTTGTTGTTTGCAGATGAGGTCAGCCCGAAGGCTTCTTCAGAACGTGACCTCCTGTGGACTTTGTGATGGTTTGCCACAGAATGTAAAGCGGTAGGGATTTGGATGAGCAGCTCCAAATCTGAGGTCATGACACGTTGGAGGGAACCATTGGGTTGCTGGCTCCAGGTTTGGATTGAATGAACTCAGGGATCTTGAGGAAATGCTCATGAGTGAGGACACACAGAAGTGAAAAGATTATCAGGTGGAATGGGGGCGAAGGAAAGAATGTGACAGCAGATAGAAGCAGTCAAAATGGGTTTTCATCAAAGGGTGGCCACACTGTCTTCAAGGGTTTCTCATGACGCAGTTCAGAGGTGATTTCTTTTAGATTGCAAGGGAAGTCCAGCTTCCCCTAAAATGTTGAAATTTAAATTGTTAAATATGTACAGTTTGTTAACATTTCATTGGCTACACCTTTATCTTGGAGACGAGTTCATTCAGAATCATCTGCTTATCACAAATTGACTGATTTATAACTTGATGAAAATTACTAACGGAGAAACCAAAGCGTTTTGAATCACTGAATCAATATGAAGCAATGGTTCAGTGTTTTGAAGCCTTTGATGCAATTAGATATGGCAACATCTGCTGGCCATATCTACTGGCCATCTTTAACATAACATTTACATGGAACAATAAAGGGCAAGATGTCCTGAAACAGTCAGGCTCCGTTATATCAGTTTAATAATAAAGGTTCTATGTGCTTCTTGAAATTTTTGACGATATTTTCATTTAAAAATATTAATAATATACTTGTGTTATAATGTGATTATGCCATCATAAAATACTGTATGTAACAGGGATATAAATTGTCAAATGCTTGTTCAACTAGCGACTGTTATAACCATTTTACATATTTTAATTTACATATAAATAAATTGACGAATTTTATGATGTAAGCCGAGCCAACAGTGAGCTTCCCCTCTTTGACAGACCAGCAGCCGCCACTGACACAGTTCATGTGATAACATGCAAGAAGTAAACATTTGATGCACATTCCAACAAATTTCCACACTCATATTGCATTGTGTTTATAATGCTGTTTATGACTCTATATGACTTCATCATATGCCTTCTTTGTGATGTCATAATGAAGTCATTTATACCAAAGAAATTTGTTGTTGATCACTATGCTTTAAATCAGTGGTGTCCAAACTATTCCAGAAAGGGCCGAGAGGGTGCAGGTTTTCCTTGCAGCCACTGACTCCAGCAGGTGATTTCAATGATGAACTCATCTCACCAAGTGATGTTAATCAGTGAAATCACCTGCTGGAGTCAGTAGCTGCAAGGAAAACCTGCACCCTCTCGGCCCTTTCTGGAATAGTTTGGACACCACTGCTTTAAATCATCCATCTAGGCTTCTTGGTCATAGAAAACATACAAAAAAGATTTTTTTCGGACCATGTTTTGACATTAACCCTCTGGGGTCCGAGGGCATTTTTTGGACAGTTCACTCGCCTGGCATAAATGTTTTATTATTGCTGTTAACAGCTCTCCCTGCATCCCACAATCACGTTTTATGTCTCTTTTTTTCAGGACAACCTGTGCTTTCAGAATATATATGTTTTTGTTGTGTTTTATAAGTATAATAAAGGTTTACAATCAAAAATAGGCAAGGAAAAAATAAAGTGAAAAATAATTTTCCACACACATTTATTCAAAACACACAGCAAACTATAATAAACAGCTGTTTTGACACTTTATAAAGGTAATTTGAGGTCTTGTGTGAAAGACTGTACAGCAAAAAGGTTCAAACAATAAACACAAATGCACATTTTGAACAATATGTACAAAATGGTCTATGCATTTTGTTGTCCATTGATATGGTAAACAGTGCTTTACGCAGAGAAAGCAACAGAGTTATCCAGTAACATTCACATGCAAACTAGTGGAGCAATCCTTATAGTTACACACTCTTTGTTTGAGCATGTGAGATTGTCATCAGAGGCTCCCCGTGTGCTCCTGCTTTCACCGAACGCTGTGCATAATGGTGCAGGGCGCACTGAGTATGTACTAATAGTATGTACTCAATGGAGCACCCAGGGGGCTATTCAAACGGGCCAACTAGTAACACATCACTCCTGAAAATGATCTTTGGCTTTTCACGTGAGGTAAATCTGCCCTACGATTGGATTTTGGAAAACCATGTGACGGTGAACCAATTCCGATTGGACACTCACATTGCGCACGTCAGCACACAGCTTCTATGAGGAGTACAAAGATGGCCGATGGCTGGCTTGAAAGTCCGCAGAGTTAACTTTTCAGCAAAAAAAAAAAAGGTAAGTTTCTATCTCATATCATTCAAAAGTTATTTAGAATTTAGTAAAGCTTGGTCTTAGCCGCCATATATGACGGCGTCGGCCCCAGAGGGTTAATTTTCAATCAGAGTGACCGTTTTGCAGCAACAAGAGATAAGATCTGTAAGCACCCAGCTAGACTGGGCCAAACTATAGGATATGTGAAGTTTATGTAAATGCAGAGTGACATGGCTGCTTGTCACCCTCATTTGTAGCTCATGTAACTGCAGGGTCAGAACAAACACTACAGAGTTCCATCTGTCCTGGGAACACCTCAAGATATACCAGGATCTTAAGGTGTTTCCAGGAATAGTTGTGGCTGAGAAGATGGACATCTGGACTCCCTCACCGAACCTGTTGCCACCTCGGACAAGTGGTAGAAACTGACAGACAAAATTAACAACATGTGAAGATGCGTGATGATGTGGATCCAGAAGAAAGCAGTTACAAACTGTGAAAGTGGGATAAAGACATGAAAAATGAAAATGCAGGAGCGGCGACTAAACGAGTTATCTTCCAAATCTCATGCCAGCATCTCTAATGGACAAATTTGGCGCAGGCAGTGTGCAGGACATGTTAAACCACAGACTAACAGAGGCGGACGCTAATGTTACTATCAGTGTTATTGCTGGCTCACATCAAGTGGGGAACACATATGAACCCTGTTAGACCCCCAGGGCCACAAAATGCATACCAGAAGCATATGTACATATACACAGAGTTCATCAGTAAGTCACCGGCTCAATCACTGACATCTCAGCTCGTCAGTGCTTTATCCTAAATATTATTATTCTCAGGAGCTCGGACACACAAACACGCATGAATAAAGATTCATTGGACTCATTACGTGGTCAGCAGACTTCCAAGGCTATCGTTAGAACATCACTGTATATTGTTGCAGTGCCTCAAGTATTTGTGGAATCTGTTGAAGACAAGGAGTTGGCTCACAATGCCGCACCTCCCCTCCACACCGCCTCACCTCCTGCTCCTCCTGCTTCTCCTGTCTTAATCTCTCGACCCACTTCATTGGATCTCTGCCACTCTTCCTCATGTGGATTCCACGGGAACAATAATTTCATTGTATTATCTGAGCATTAATCATTATTACAACTGGACATAACATGCTCTAGTGGATGGGATGGAGATACGCATTTAGTCACTGCTAATGTGTTGTTGGAGTGGAGGAGAGCTAATACACATACACATATCTAACGTTAAAAACGTGAAACACAGTACCCAACATTATCTGAAAAACACATTACGACAAGTTGTTAGCTTGCAAACAACCTCCATGGCGACATGCCAAATACTACCCAGTCTCACGGCAAGTCATGATTCAGCAGCATGAAATATACATTAATCTGTTGGTTTGTGATATTGTCACGAAAAGCGCCTCAGTTTTGTCACAGCAGCACAATTCATTCTAATACATTCTGTGATGGCTGCACGAAATTAAAAGTGAAGCAGGAGGGGTCACGGTGGTTAGGGTTAGTGGTAGGGGAAGGAGTAGGGTTAGGTTTTGGTTAAGCTTAGGGTTGGGGGTAGGAGTAGGGTGAGTAATAGTGAGTTAAAAAAAGCTCCGTCATGAAGATTTGACTCATTTTATGACGGAAGCACGAAAATAAAATTGTGAGACTGGGTTGACCAAATACTAGGGATGGGATTAGTAGTTGTAATAGTCGAATACAACTAGCTAACATCTGACTAGTTGACTATTTTTATTAGTTGACGAGATAGAGATTAGATTAGAGATTAGAGATAGAGACTTGATTAGAGATTAGATTAGTTAGAACGTTATTGATCCCTTGGGAAGACTCCCTCAGGGAAACTGAGCTTCCAGCAGCATTGTACAGCAGCACACAGAGCATCTAAAGTGAAAGTTTAAAAAAAAATTGCAAATACAAATATAGATACACAACCATACCAGACATACTGATCGCTACTGGTTTAATGGCTACTACCGTTCCTCTCCTTCCTGTCCTCTGTCTTCCTGTTACTCCTCCTCCCCCTGAGTGAGGAGTTGTATAGTTTGATGGTCTGAGGGACAAAGGAGTTTTTCAGTCTGTTGATCCTGCATTTGGGAACGAGCAGTCTGTGGCTGAAGAGGCTCCTCTGGTTGCTGATGACGGTGCACAGAGGGTGACTGGCATAGTCAAAAGCCATTTAATAAGTTTATTATGGCACCCAAGTAGGGTACCATTAGTCACTGACTAATCAACTAATCAATCAATCAATCAACTTTTTTCTTGTATAGCGCCAAATCACAACAAACAGTTGCCCCAAGGCGCTCCACATTGCAAGGCAAGGCCATACAATAATTATGAAACACAGTCTACGTCTAAAGCAACATAACCAAGGGATGGTCCAGGGTCACCCGATCCAGCCCTAACTATAAGCCTTAGCGAAAAGGAACGTTTTAAGCCTAATCTTAAAAGTAGAGAGGGTATCTGTCTCCCTGATCTGAATTGGGAGCTGGTTCCACAGGAGAGGAGCCTGAAAGCTGAAGGCTCTGCCTCCCATTCTACTCTTACAAACCCTAGGAACTACAAGTAAGCCCGCAGTCTGAGAGCGAAGCGCTCTAATGGGGTAATATGGTACTACGAGGTCCCTAAGATAAGATGGGACCTGATTATTCAAAACCTATAAGTAAGAAGAAGAATTTTAAATTCTATTCTAGCATTAACAGGAAGCCAATGAAGGGAGGCCAACACGGGTGAGATATGCTCTCTCCTGCTAGTCCCCGTCAGTACTCTAGCTGCAGCATTCTGAACCAACTGAAGGCTTTTTAGGGAACTTTTAGGACAACCTGATAATAATGAATTACAATAGTCCAGCCTAGAGGAAATAAATGCATGAATTAGTTTTTCAGCATCACTCTGAGACAAGACCTTTCTGATTTTAGAGATATTGCGTAAATGCAAAAAGGCAGTCCTACATATTTGTTTAATATGCGCTTTGAATGACATATCCTGATCAAAAATAACTCCAAGATTTCTCACAGTATTACTAGAGATCAGGGAAATGCCATCCAGAGTAACGATCTGGTTAGACACCATGCTTCTAAGATTTGTGGGGCCAAGTACAATAACTTCAGTTTTATCTGAGTTTAAAAGCAGGAAATTAGAGGTCATCCATGTCTTTATGTCTGTAAGACAATCCTGCAGTTTAGCTAATTGGTGCGTATCCTCTGGCTTCATGGATAGATAAAGCTGGGTATCATCTGCGTAACAATGAAAATTTAAGCAATACCGTCTAATAATACTGCCCAAGGGAAGCATGTATAAAGTGAATAAAATTGGTCCTAGCACAGAACCTTGTGGAACTCCATAATTAACTTTAGTCTGTGAAGAAGATTCCCCATTTACATGAACAAACTGTAATCTATTAGACAAATATGATTCAAACCACCGCAGCGCAATGCCTTTAATACCTATGACATGCTCTAATCTCTGTAATAAAATTTTATGGTCAACAGTATCAAAAGCAGCACTGAGGTCCAACAGAACAAGCACAGAGATAAGTCCACTGTCCGAAGCCATAAGAAGATCATTTGTAACCTTCACTAATGCTGTTTCTGTACTATGATGAATTCTAAAACCTGACTGAAACTCTTCAAATAGACCATTCCTCTGCAGGTGATCAGTTAGCTGTTTTACAACTACCCTCTCAAGAATCTTTGAGAGAAAAGGAAGGTTGGAGATTGGCCTATAATTAGCTAAGATAGCTGGGTCAAGTGATGGCTTTTTAAGTAATGGTTTAATTACTGCCACCTTAAAGGCCTGTGGTACATAACCAACTAACAAAGATAGATTGATCATATTTAAGATTGAAGCATTAAATAATGGTAGGACTTCCTTGAGCAGCCTGGCAGGAATGGGGTCTAATAAGCATGTTGATGGTTTGGATGAAGTAACTAATGAAAATAACTCAGACAGAACAATCGGAGAGAAAGAGTCTAACCAAATACTGGCATCACTGAAAGCAGCCAAAGATAACGATACATCTTTGGGATGGTTATGAGTAATTTTTTCTCTAATAGTCAAAATTTTGTTAGCAAAGAAAGTCATGAAGTCATTACTAGTTAAAGTTAATGGAATACTCAGCTCAATAGAGCTCTGACTCTTTGTCAGCCTGGCTACAGTGCTGAAAAGAAACCTGGGGTTGTTCTTATTTTCTTCAATTAGTGATGAGTAGAAAGATGTCCTAGCTTCACGAAGGGCTTTCTTATAGAGCAACAAACTCTTTTTCCAGGCTAAGTGAAGATCTTCTAAATTAGTGAGACGCCATTTCCTCTCCAACTTACGGGTTATCTGCTTTAAGCTACGAGTTTGTGAGTTATACCACGGAGTCAGACACTTCTGATTTAAAGCTCTCTTTTTCAGAGGAGCTACAGCATCCAAAGTTGTCTTCAATGAGGATGTAAAACTATTGACAAGATACTCTAACTCCCTTACAGAGTTTAGGTAGCTACTCTGCTCTGTGTTGGTATATGACATTAGAGAACATAAAGAAGGAATCATATCCTTAAACCTAGTTACAGCGCTTTCTGAAAGACTTCTAGTGTAATGAAACTTATTCCCCACTGCAGGGTAGTCCATCAGGGTAAATGTAAATGTTATTAAAAAATGATCAGACAAAAGGGAGTTTTCAGGGAATACTGTTAAGTCTTCTATTTCCATACCATAAGTCAGAACAAGATCTAAAATATGATTAAAGTGGTGGGTGGACTCATTTACTTTTTGAGCAAAGCCGATAGAGTCTAATAATAGATTAAATGCAGTGTTGAGGCTGTCATTCTCAGCATCTGTGTGGATGTTAAAATCGCCCACTATAATTATCTTATCTGAGCTAAGCACTAAGTCAGACAAAAGGTCTGAAAATTCACAGAGAAACTCACAGTAACGACCAGGTGGACGATAGATAATAACAAATAAAACTGGTTTTTGGGACTTCCAATTTGGATGGACAAGACTAAGAGACAAGCTTTCAAATGAATTAAAGCTCTGTCTAGGTTTTTGATTAATTAATAAGCTGGAATGGAAGATTGCTGCTAATCCTCCGCCCCGGCCCGTGCTACGAGCATTCTGACAGTTAGTGTGACTCGGGGGTGTTGACTCATTTAAACTAACATATTCATCCTGCTGTAACCAAGTTTCTGTTAGGCAGAATAAATCAATACGTTGATCAATTATTATATCATTTACTAACAGGGACTTAGAAGAAAGAGACCTAATGTTTAATAGACCACATTTAACTGTTTTAGTCTGTGGTGCAATTGAAGGTGCTATATTATTTTTTCTTTTTGAATTTTATGCTTAAATAGATTTTTGCTAGTTATTGGTGGTCTGGGAGCAGGCACCGTCTCTACGGGGATGGGGTAATAGGGGGATGGCAGGGGGGAGAGAAGCTGCAGAGAGGTGTATAAGACCACAGCTCTGCCTCCTGGTCCCAACGCTAGACAGTCACAGTTTGGAGGATCCCAAAAAATTGGCCAGATTTTCTAGAAATGAGAGCTGCTCCCTCTAAAGTGGGATGGATGCCGTCTCTCCTAACAAGACCAGGTTTTCCCCAGAAGCTTTGCCAATTATCAATGAAGCCCACCTCATTTTTTGGACACCACTCAGACAGCCAGCAATTCAAGGAGAACATGCGGCTAAACATGTCACTCCCGGTCTGATTGGGGAGGGGCCCAGAGAAAACAACAGAGTCCGACATTGTTTTTGCAAAGTTACACACCGATTCAATGTTAATTTTAGTGACCTCCGATTGACGTAACCGAGTGTCATTACTGCCGACGTGAATTACAATCTTACCAAATTTACGCTTAGCCTTAGCCAGCAATTTCAAATGTCCTTCGATGTCGCCTGCTCTGGCCCCCGGAAGACAATTGACAATGGTTGCTGGTGTCGCTAACGATGATTTTTATTAGTCGTCCCAACCCTAAGAAATATGTCGTCATGGAAATTATTGTTATGAGTGGGAGAGCCTTGCTAGCTGACACAGTTTCCGTGCAGATAATATAACAATTACATTAAAAAAAAAAACAGATTTGTACTGTTTTGTCTTGTCTTTCAAATGACTGTAAACTGCTCAGTTTTATTTATATTATCACTTTCATGATTATTTAGCGTAGTCAAGTCTGGGAGCATGCATTGGTGTCACATGACACTACAGAACTGCCTTGTGTCCTGATTGACAACCGCTCATGCAGACAACCAGTCCAACCTCACATGTGGGAGGATGGAGTGATTTGGGGTAGAATATTGTCCAACTGTATTAAGATTTTGTTGCAGCAGGTAAAATCTAGGCTCACATCTTCATTGTGCCTTGTTTAGAAAATCTCAACATGAAGTTTTATAACTGATGATGCAACAGACAAAATTTGCCCTTTGCACTCACAGTTCATACAATCACAGCCACAGAAGCCTATGCATAATTTAAAGTTGTAATGAGTGTCTTGGTGGCTTCCCTCACTTATTTCCTTCATGCATGGTCACTCTGTTTTTGAAAACTGCCTCCTCCAGACAGATTTACTTTGCAGTATCATACACATTCAGTGACTTACAAATGTTAATGTATCCATCCCCTGACTTGTCTAAAGAAAGCTGTCTGTAAAAGTGATGATTTGTACCAAAAATAATCTTTATATTTAATTTGTCCAATTACTTGTGAGCGGTGAAAATTGAGGTAATGTATACAAATGGCTGAAATTCATATTCATAACTGTAAGTTGTGCTTTCTGTCCTTCTGTAAGTCCTTCCGGCAAACTTTTGCATCTTAAAAAACTCGAACCGTAAAACTCTCAAAATCTAAATTTTTATACATAAATATTGGGAGGTCAAAGTTCTGCGCGCCAAAATCGCATGCATTTCAGGCATTTCTGAATGCCTTTTTTAACTCCACTGCAGAGATGTGCTCATGTTCTCTTGAGCTTAAAAGTTAAATCAACTTGAATAATATGTTGAATTGATGGCCAAGTGATTTCCAAAACCTGGGCTGGTTGATGGGCTGACAGATAAAAATCAACTTACAGTGTGTCCCTTGCCCTCATGGGCAGCTTACTTCTTTTATAAATCCCCTTAAATTAAAGCTTAAAGTCGATATACCAGAACTTCTTGATTGTTTCATTTCAACTCCACAGTGAAAAGAGTACAAAACTGTATCACTCTCCACATAATTAAAGCAACAAATTGCAACACAACATTCCTGCAATACACAGCCACAAATGTTTTGTTCAGACTGATATGTCAGTTGTTTGTGAGTTTTGTCATTCATATGGAATTTGTACAATGTTCTTCATTTCAGTTTATTTATACAGCATCACGTCACAACATGTTGCTACACATGAGTCAGATTTGAACCTTACCCACCCAAGAGAAACCTGGCTACAGTGGTAAGGAGAAACTCAAGCAGACCAGACTCAGTGGAGTAACCATCTGCTTTGGCCATACTACCAATAACAAAGCACAACAAAGTATTGTCAAACATGCACAGAAATATTGTAGCTCAGAAATAACTTACATATAGAGTCCAGTTAACAAAGACCAATTAATCAAACAACAACCACGAGGAGTAAAGCAGGCGCAGTAAAGTGGGCTGCAACCTCCCCTTGAGCTGCTTACCAAAGGTGTAATAAAATACAGGAAAGGTCTAGCATAAACAAAGGCTGCCTGAGAAAAGCTACTGCATGCAGAACTGTCAAATTAAAAGAGCTGGCCTATGCAATGACTAGGATTGGTTTTGATCATATGTAACTGGCAGAAAAGAAGTTGTAGTAAATGGTACCATATCCCCTGAATGTACTGTAAACTGTGGTGTACATCAAGGCCCAATACTTCGTCCTTTTCTTTTTCTGCTACATGTTAATGACATGCCAGCTGCATGTCAAATCTTTCAAATCTTTCTTTGTGCCCTGGCACACAGCCATGCACAGTTCATCCACAGTTTACAACCATTTATGACGCGTTTACTCACTGACACACAAGATTGCGTGCCAGTGCACAGATCAAATTCATGTCAAGGTACCTTTCCTGTTGCAGTTCTGCCCAATGGCTCATCTTGCTATGGGTTTTGGTTCTTTGAATGTCTTTGGGTTGTCATCTGTCTATGGGTCTGTGTTGTCTTATATGTTGTTCTGATTTTGTCTTGTGTCTCCTGTGTGTGTGTGTGTGTTTGCAACCTCCTTGCACCCTGCACACTTGTGTATGTGTGTGGGTGTGTCCCCTGCTCTGTGTGTGCACCTGTCTTTGTTCATCCTGGGTATGTCTGTGTATCATGCACGTTGTCTCCATCCATCTTCTATGTCTGCTTATGTGTTCATGCACCGGCATACGTTAATCACCTTCTTTGATGTATTTCTCAGTCTCTTTGACATACACCTGCTTCCTGTGCCCTTGGTTTATTATTTGTTCTACGTCGTTTGTTAAAATTTGGTTCTGATTTTTATCATGTTTTATCATCTTGTTTCATCATTAGCAGTTTTTCTATGGTTTGCAGTTTTTGTCACCTTCCTGAATGTCTTTTATTCCCAGGTTTAATTTTCTTGTTTGCTGTGGTTTTGCTGGTTTTGTATTTTATTTCTTACTTACCTTTTGTTGTTCTCATGATTATTGTTGTTATTTTTGCACCAGTTATTGTCTGTCCAGTTTGTTGTCTCCATGTTCTTTCACATGCCCCTTTAGTTCCACCCCGTGATTGTCGCACACCTGTTGTCACTTTATTCTTTTGTATTTAAGCACTTCCTTGTGGCCTGTGCTTTTGCTGGTTCATTGTGAATGTCTCTATGGTCTCTGTGCTTCTGTGTACGTTCTGTGAGTATACGCCTTTATTCGGCAATTTCAGCTCCCTGTGTCTTTCCTGCCTTTGTTTGTTTTTTGTTTTTTTTTTACTATTTATTACTCCGTGCACTCTGTTCCCGTAGCCCCTGTTTTACACGCTGTGTGGATTTGGTCACATCAGACACCCCATGTATAATAAATCACCTTGATTTCTCACTTAACTCCCGTGTCTGGCTGCCTGCATACTGGGGTTCTTGTCTGTCTGTTAGTGAACTTACCCGCATTGCTTTTTAAAATCGCTTTTTAAATTTTTTAAATCATGCCCCCTCTCTCCTCCCCAACCCCCCAGTATGGGCATGCCTCTAGCACACCGAACCCCCAAACAAGTCACACACAATCATTCATTACAAAGACTTTCCCTACATTTCCTCCAAATGATGGGCTCCAAACCCACAGATGGGCTCCAGATCTCCACAGTTCCCACACAGACCTTGTGTGTCTGAGTGGTTATGCTGTACGAAGCTTTAAGAAGTGTTTCAAGTATTTTTTTTTTCTTTCGCATTAAAATTAAACTCAGTGATCATAATTGGCAGGCATTGGACAGACAAGACAAACCACATCGGCACGAATCATGGGATTTCCTGCCAACCTGTCACTGTTCTTCAATGCAGATGTTATTTTATCGGTGCAGCTGGCACATGTGATCATGTGAGATGACAAGCACACAGAAACATCTACCATCCACACACTATGTGACATCTATCACACATGCACTTTGCTGAGTTTGTGTCATGTTTGAAAAGAGGAAACAACTGTGGCTCAGCTTTAAGGGCCACTCTAACTTCCTAATCCCTTAATTTCTCACATTCCCAAACTGGAAAAAATTGGATACGGGTAAGATGAGGATGGATATAACCCTGAGCCAAAAAAAAAAAAAAAAAATCCATGACACAGAAATGACAAAACGATGAAGCAATGTTTGGAGACATCAGAGGTCACTTCATGCGGCCAAACAGATCAGAGTTTACGTCCCATTTCTTTTTGCAGCCACATAGACTTGTGCCTGCAGAAGTGCACTTCACTAAATGGACACTGAAGATCTGCAAAATGTTCATCCATTCAACAATTCCTCCTGGAGGATCCCAAATCCTGTCTGTCAGATAGCGCACACTAAAAAGTGCTGCACTGCTCAAGTAAAAAAAAAAAAAAAAAAAAATAATGGATCATTTGTTTTCTAGAGTACAAGCTCCCTTTTTTAGGTTTGGGGGGGGGGGGTCCTTTTTAATTTGAATGATGCCAACTTTGTTATATATTCTACAAATTGTTACATTCATTTTGCAATTTTTAAAAATTTATTTCACTTAAGTCATATAAAATTACATGTTCCAGTTGCACTTTTATGAACAAGTTTTTTTTATTTTAAAACCAATGTCAACTTATGTCCACCTATTATTTAACCCTCTGGGGTCCGAGGGCATTTTTTGGACAGTTCACTTGCCTGGCATAAATGTTTTATTATTGCTGTTAACAGCTCCTCCTGCATCCCACAATCAAGTTTTATTTGTCTTTTTTTTAGGACAACCTGTGCTTTCAGAATATATATGTTTTTGTTGTGTTTTATAAGTGTAATAAAGGTTTGCAATCAAAAATAGGCAAGGAAAAAATAAAGCAAAAAATTATTTTCCACACATATTTATTCAAAACACACAGCAAACTATAATAAACAACTGTTTTGACACTTTATAAAGGTAATTTGAGGTCTTGTGTGAAAGACTGTACAACAAAAAGGTTCAAACAATAAACACAAATGCACATTTTGAACAATATATACAAAATGGTCTTAGCATTTTGTTGTCCATTGATATGGTAAACAGTGCTTTACACAGAGAAAGCAACAGAGTTATCCAGTAACATTCACATGCAAACTAGTGGAGCAATCCTGATAGTTACACACTCTTTGTTTGAGCAGGTGAGATTATCATCAGAGGCTCTCCGTGTGATCCTGCTTTCACTGATCGCTGTGCGTAATGGTGCAGGGCACACTGAGTATGTACTAATAGTATGTACTCATTGGAGCACCCAGGGGGCTATTCAAATGGGCCAACTAGTAACATATCACTCCTGAAAATGATCTTTGGCTTTTCACGTGAGGTCAATCTGCCCTATGATTGGATTTTGGAAAACCATGTGAAGGTGAACCAATTCCGATTGGATACTCACATTGCGCACATCATCACACAGCTTCTATGAGGAGTACAAAGATGGCCGATAGCTGGCTCTAACATCCGCGGAGTTAAGTTTTCAGCAAAAAAAAAAGAGTAAGTTTCTATCTTATATCATTCAAAAGTTATTTAGAATTTAGTAAAGCTTGGTCTTAGCCATTCTATATGACGGCGTTGGCCCCAGAGGGTTAAACTTCCCTCATCTTGAAAATCCTGTCATGTTTCAAACAAGACGACAGCCTGACAAAAGAGCTCCGTTCTGTCTCTGTTACCAATAACAAACATCCCATAAAAGCCCATAAATGAGACTGTTTTCCGTTTAAACATTTGCTCTGAAATGTAACAAAATTAAAGATATCTTTGTATCTAATCATCCTGCTGCAGCGTTGGGTTCTTGCATCATTATGCTCAATCCTCATCAGCTCTCACCATCCACCTCCCTAATTCTGTCATCTTTTCCTCCCTAATCATTCCTGACACTCCTTTGCTCTGCTTCATCTTCTCCCACTTATTAATCCACTCACTCCACACACTCTTATCGCTGTGATCCAACTTAACCGCACTACTCCCTCCTTTTCCTCATCTGTTCCCTTTTTTGGATCTTTTCCTTCTTTGCTTGTCCTTTTCATCTCTTCTCTAATTTCCTCTCTGCAGACAGACCAGTACTATTCACTCTTTTCTTCATCCGGGGCCTCAAGTACAAAGTGTGCATACACACAAAAACATGGCATACTTCCATCTCCACGCTAATGTTCAGATGTATCAAAAGTGATATGACCGTGGAAATGTGCGGTGCATCACGCAAAAATCCTAGCTGGCGTATGCACATTTGTACAGCTATTGTTCCATTGCCGACATGTAAAGGTGATGCTGGGAACCATTAATAGTGTGAAAACAAGATGTCATGTGCGTGATGTGCACATCAGAGACACATTTATGAACAATTAACACACCCATGTGTTTACAATTATATGGGAGGACATAAAAGCATAACATGGCCCTAACAGTGGCTGCGTTAGCGTTATTAGAGGACCTTTCAAATCGTGCAATCCGAGGTGAGCATGTATTCAGGGAACGCAAGGATTTGCTTGCAAATGACGATAATTTGATAAGCCAGTTTTGATTACCAAGGCCACTGTTACTGGAGTTTCGAGCAGCTGCAGAACTGTGGCTGGCCCAAAGCGCAATACAGCGAGGAGCCCGGTGGTTGTCTGTGCCCACACAGGTGCTGCCCACACTGGGCTTCCTGGCAGCAGGGGCATTCCAGCGGGAGCTGGCTGATCAGTCAGCAGTGTGCCAGTCAACCTTTGGCCTAGCCACCAGCTGTGTGGAACACAATCATCCGAATGTCATCCAGGTACCTCACATTCCAACATTAAAGAGCAATTTGCAGCGAGAGCCAGTTTGCCGAATGTAATCCGAGCTACTGACTGCACACATATAGACATAAAGGCACCATCACATGATGAATTTGTTTTTGTTAATCGTAAACATTACTGATATTGCTATCAATGTTCAAGTCATATGTGATGCGCAAATGCATTGGGTTGGATTGGAAACAGGCTAGAGGCTGGCACAGTGCACGATGGATGGCTATGTGGGTAAACAGTTTATTTATGTAACTGTTCTGAACAAAAACCACCACAGGTACATTTGGGCATGTGCACATTCATAAGTGTTTTTTGTTATTATTATCAATGAGGTTATTTTCTTGATGGTGAAATTAGAGCTGCAAAACTTCTTAACAGGCCCCTGACTGTCTCCCTGTGTTCAGTATTTGTCAATAAACGTATGTAAAGTTGCGAATGTTACACTGTCAGCTGCAGCGCACCTCATTTCTTTTAACTTCTGTGTGTGTGCACTGCTCTGAGCTCACAGCAGCTTCAGACAAACACGCTGCCATTAACATTTTTTCCCATTTCATGTTTATTCCATTTGCAAGGGTACCAAATAAACTATCCCTGCGTCACTCCATGTCATTTCCAGTAATCTGTAGTACGTATAATTTTTTCTATGTTCATGTTGTCTGATAAGATGGCGTGGGGAATCCCTGCTCCCACTGCCTATTTACACAAATTTCCATATTTGAGTAGGGGTGTGGAAAGGGAGGAGCTTGGTGCATGTGCATGTGCATGTGCGCTCAATTCCATGTTGATTGGGATATACAAAAGGAACGTGCTTGGATCTATGCCTACACACACTTTGATGCATCTAATTTTTTCTGTGCTTATGGCAGTTTCTGGGTTTTGGTGTACACCATATTTCAGTAAGAAAGCCACACAAGTCTTTGTACACGAGGCACCGAGCTCTCCATCTTTCTCTTTCTCTTCCTTACTCTCTCCTTTCACCTCCAGTTCAGAGGTAAAAATCTCTGTTCAGCAAAAATTTGTCAATTTTCACACACACCTTGCTTATTTATCTGCGCTATAATTCACCAAGTGTCCGTCTGTCCGTCTGGTCCTGCATCACGCCAAAACGGCTCATCCGGTCGCCAAACACTTAATGCAGAACAGCTTTTATTTTTATTCTTTTGGACAAAGTTCCATCAGACTAATGCCATCAAGATTTGCGCACTGTGCACTGGGCAGTTCTTTTCTAAAAAGCCATATTAATTAGGTTTTCTGAAATTTGGTACAGATAATCCTTGGTGGACTGTCTGGTCATGGTAAGTTGCTGACTGAATCCCTGTGGGCTCCATAGGGCCCCCCCCCCCCAATGCAATTTTTCACATTGATTTATTGAACACTATAAAATAACTTTCCTCTAATTTTGCATGAAGATCCCTTTGAAGACCCTGCAGTGGACTGGTGTTCTGTCCAAGGTGAACCCTGCCACTTGACCGAAGACCACTGGGACAGGCTCCACTGGCCCCACAACCATTAACCGGAATCACCAGGTTCCAAGTGGTTAATGCGCTTGGTTTCACTGCGGAGGTTTCCCGGTTCAAACCTCACCCCTGTCTTACGTCTCTATAATGTGGAGTTCCATCAGGAAGGTTATCCGGTGTAGAACTTCTGCCAGTTCAACATGCAGATCCACCTCAGATATGCTGTAGCACCCTGAGTGAAAACAGGGGAGCAGCTGAAGGGTCTTACATACTAGAAAATGAATTAATGAATTCCTTTGGAGGCTCCCAAGGTGTCATTTGCACACTTCTCAGTTTATAACTAAAAACTGCTCAAAACAGGGTTTTTTTTCCCCCTCGATTCTGAATAGATTCTTTGAATTTGTGTCAAAGAATTTCATTGAACTTGAATCCTTAAATGCCAAGATGACTCTATTTCTCCAAAGGATTCAGGGTCTCTTCAGCCTATTTTTTAAATGCATTTTATAGATTATTCAATTTAGAAGTGAAGTAAAATGTCACAGCGTCTTCACAACTTTATGCCCAAACAACCCAAATATCACAGTCATTCACTCCAGTCCAACTTATTGCATAGCAATCTTCTATTCTTTTTGTGGACAGGGTCAAGAGGTCGCAGCACTAAAATGAAGATAAACGACAGACGTTTGGGGGAAATCGCTGGCATTCTGTTCGCAGGTGTCCTGCTTTCCTTTTTGTTTGATTTTGTCGTCAGTTGTTTCATTTCCTGTCCTGCTCCTCATCATTCTCACCCACTTCTCTCCGCCGTTCCACCAGCAGTTCTCTGCAAACAAACCGCTCACACCTGACATTCATTCAGCCGTCATTTCCCATGATTCACTTGGTTCACTCATTCACGGTTTGCGTGTGTTTGCACGACTCATTTGCTGTGATTGCTCTTCTTCCTGCCTCGTGTCAACATCATCCGTCTTTCTGTCAGAAATCTTTTTAGGGGCCTCATGAAGAGTCGTAGGGGTCGTTCAGTTTCTGCGTTCTGCAACGACTATCGTGCAGTCAGTTTGATGCTAATCATCAACAAACAGCTGCAAGATGAATTATTTTGCATTGTAACAACCAGAATAATGAACCATAACTTGCATCCCAAGAATGCTTTATTTGCTCAGAAACAATATGCTTTTTTATCATCAACTCATATGCTATCAATCCTAGCTAGCTATTTTGATGAAGAATTGTTGCTACCACGCTAGGCTACCTAGTTTAGCTCAATCGCTACCTGGATAAGAAATAACTGTTACTTTATGAAATGCATTTAAGTGTTATAGATTTGTTTATGCGGCTTTAAGTAGAGCAGAATGTGCTAAAACATAATTACATGACACAGCGAGCTGATAGCTACTTTGTTTTTGATCTTTTTTCTTGTTTGCTTGGAGAGCCACATCAGTGAAGGTAAATTTGCAAAGTTTACCTCAAAGTGAAATAAGGTTTCGCCCTTACCCACATTTATTTTGTGTTTGCATGTCATTTCATTATTTGCAGTAAATATTGTCGCAGAGGTAGTGACCAAGTGGTTAATGCTTTCCTGGTTCAAACCCCACCCTGTGAAAACAGGGGAGCAGCTGAAGGGACTTGTTGCACTGAATTGATTCTGATGTGAAATTCCACTCGAGAAAGATGAACATGGACATTGATGTACTTTATAGCGAAGGCACATGAGCGGCGCGTTTGGAAATGGCTGTAATACTGTTTAAATATGAACTAGACACTTTGAAGAGAGACTGTTTCTAATTTACTGTGCAGATAATTTGATGATTAAACCACATTTTTATAACTATGGTCAAATCTTGGAATTGCAAACAATGTTTCTTACAGTTATCACTATAATATATGAACCTGCTGTCAGAATCTGAAAACGGTGATCACATTGACTGCAACAACTCTGGGGGTATTCCACTGCTGTTGATGCCAGAGAAGGTGCATGCAAGGATTATTTTATGATTCAATTCTAGTCTGGTTTCACATCTAACAAATCAACATTTTCACCCCATAAGCATCCGTAGGATCCCCAAGAAGTTGCTGCACATCATAGCCAGCCTAGACACAGATACTGTGAGTGCAATACAGAGCAGAGGCAGAGAGAGTTTTCCCAGTGAAGACTGGTGTTCTGCAGGGATGTGATCTGGTTCCTACCTTGATTGCAGCACTTGAGAAGCTGAGTGAGGAATTTGCATGTCTGATTTTGCGACTGACCTGGTTAAAGAGTCTTCCTGGACTCAGCCATCAGAAGTGTATCTGTATGTGGTGAAAGTGTTGAACTTGTAGAGACATTCACTTCCCAGTGAGCATAAGATGTAACTTGAAAGTTGATTTTTGGTTGAAAAGTGGGTGATATACATCCGAACATCTTTTCGCCCACTTTTAAATCAATCAATTCAATCAATCAATTTTTTTATATAGCACCAAATCACAACAAACAGTTGCCCCAAGGCGCTTTATATTGTAAGGCAAGGCCATACAATAATTATGTAAAACCCCAACGGTCAAAACGACCCCTGTGAGCAAGCACTTGGCTACAGTGGGAAGGAAAAACTCCCTTTTAACAGGAAGAAACCTCCAGCAGAACCAGGCTCAGGGAGGGGCAGTCTTCTGCTGGGACTGGTTGGGGCTGAGGGAGAGAACCAGGAAAAAGACATGCTGTGGAGGGGAGCAGAGATCGATCACTAATGATTAAATGCAGAGTGGTGCATACAGAGCAAAAAGATAAAGAAACACTCATGGATTCCCATGATGCACTGTTTCAGAATAAATCAATATGTTGATCAATTATTATATCATTTACCAACAGGGACTTAGAAGAGAGAGACCTAATGTTTAATAGACCACATTTAACTGTTTTAGTCTGTGGTGCAGTTGAAGGTGCTATATTATTTTTTCTTTTTGAATTTTTATGCTTAAATAGATTTTTGCTGGTTATTGGTAGTCTGGGAGCAGGCACCGTCTCTACGGGGATGGGGTAATGAGGGGATGGCAGGGGGAGAGAAGCTGCTGGTGTCGCTAACTTCACATTTCTCAAAACAGAGTCGCCAATAACCAGAGTTTGATCCTCGGCGGGTGTGTCGTCGAGTGGGGAAAAACGGTTAGAAATGTGAACGGGTTGGCGGTGTACACGGGGCTTCTGTTTAGGACTACGCTTCCTCCTCACAGTCACCCAGTCGGCCTGCTTTCCCGGCTGCTCGGGATCTGCCAGGGGGTAACTAACGGCGGCTAAGCTACCTTGGTCCGCACCGACTACAGGGGCCTGGCTAGCTGTAGAATTTTCCACGGTGCGGAGCCGAGTCTCCAATTCACCCAGCCTGGCCTCCAAAGCTATGAATAAGCTACACTTATTACAAGTACCGTTACTGCTAAAGGAGGCCGAGGAATAACTAAACATTTCACACCCAGAGTAGAAAAGTGCGGGAGAGACAGGAGAAGCCGCCATGCTAAATCAGCTAAGAGCTAGTAGCTACGCTAAGCTAGTGGATTCCTAAAAACACGCAAAGTGAATAATGTGTAAATAATTTAGAGGTGATTCAGCAGAAGGAGTGCTTTAGTTAAGGCACGTAAAGATTACACTGGGAAACAAATCGTAATCTAGATAACTAGATCAATCTAACTGCGCAGATTAAACAGCTAACAGATACAGAAAAACACCGCTGTGCTCCGGAACAGGAAGTGATACAATACCGCAGTGAGAGCCAACCACCAGTAGAGGCCAGCAAAAATGCAGCTACATTATCAATGTGTCACAAAACGCAAATCTCTTTCATTAAATGGGTGATTCATTCAGTTGAAGCTTTAAACAGGGGTGATGCGTATTATTGTGGTGAAATTTCTCTAAGGGTGATTCTTAGACTATGGGCACATATTATGTCCTTTGATCATATTGTATGAAAAACAGAAAAAAGGGGAAATTTCACACTTTTATAGTTATCTTTACAATGAAAGTGTGTTAAGAAATCTGTTCTAGTAGTCTATGATGACTTTTTCACCTTTTTTCAGCATCATTATATGCAAATATTGATCTTAAATGATAAAAATGAATGGTAAAGAAATGTTTTTTCTAATGTTTTAAAATATCTCTGAATAATCTGAAATATCAGTAAAATAATCAAAACATAATTGGGGTATTCAATGTCATACAACTGTTGTGATTTTTTTTAAACAAAATGTAGTTGTCCCACACTATTACCGTCATTTCCACCACAACACTGTAATGTCCCTAAACAGTTTGTATGAAAGATTGTTTGGGTAGTTTCTATGGAGATAAACAGTGACATCAGAGCACATGTATATAGCTCCAAATCACAACAAACAGTTGCCCCAAGGCGCTTTATATTGTAAGGCAATGGTGTGGTGGAAATTACATTTACAAGGCCAATAGTGCCCGTAGTTAAAGAAGCACCCCTAAATTCATTGTTCACTGGTCAATGAAATCTGGATTACAAAAGATGCATTTAATGTTTAACATAAAATGCCATAAATACAGAGCTGTGTCAGCTGCACACTGTCAAAAATAAGCCTCCAGAACATTGTAATGTGATCAGATTTAAGGATTATTTTCAAATAAGAATTTACGCTTATTGTTATAATGCGCATGCGCAACACTTTTTTTCTGTTTTTTTTTTGTTGTTGTTGTTGTTGTTGGTGGTGGTGGGTTTTTTTTTTCTGGAGTTCGCGTGTTTTCTCGGTGCTCAGTGGCTGTAGCATTGTAGTTTGGAACACCGTAACAAAGAAGCCTGTAACGTGAATGTGCCGAAGAAATGTGAGACTTTATTTACAACAACACACTCTGTAAATACTTTTGCTATGGTCTCTCCACAAAACAAAATGATGGAGAATGAGATTGAAGGTCCACATTTTTAGGGGTCCTGGTTTTTTCTGTCTTACTGTGTGGTTGTGAGACTTGGACATTATCCAGTGACCTCAGGTGACAAATGTAACTGTCCCCTGCTCCCGTTATTGTTCGGGGCCACAGCGGATACAGTCAGATCCGCAGAGGTTTTACACCAGCTGGGACTGTGACTCAGAATGAAATGCTGGGGACTTGGACTTGAGTACATCAGAACCACACATGTACGTCCACGTCTGTTTAGCTGAACTTGAGCTCCTGAAGTGCACATGCCATGGACTCGTAGGTGTTAAAGTCACTGACTGGGTCTTTGTCTGCAGTCAAGCAGCCGGCGTGTGGATTCTGGGTGTGCCGGCCTCTCTGCAGTAAAAACGTCAGTCCGCAGTATTTCCAGTTGTGCTCGGCACTTCTCCTGGTTGTTATGCTGGCAAAGGTGTGTGTTTAATTTGCTTGAGACACGTAACATGTCCCATCCTGTTCTCAAGAAGAGTTTCCAACAAGACCTCTGCTCCCTTCTGCAGCATGTCTCACTGGTTCGAGACCAAAGTGCCAAAAACTGTCCCTGCAGCCTGACGGAGAGGGCTTGTTCTGATTACTGCAACAGAATATTTTATTTTCTTTGCAAAAACTGCTCATAAAGATTTAAAATTGGCAAAAAAAAAAAAAAAAAAAAAAAAGTGGTTGTTTGGAACCATTTAAGAAGAATAAAGTTAAAACTTTTCCAGTCTGAAGGAGAATTCTGCATGTTTGAACCCAAATTGCAAAATTGGACTTCATGCACTATTTCTGACAAACATTTCCAAAACAAGAAGAAAAGTGATGTTAAAGGTTTTTACTTTCCTCCCAAAGAACCCATTTCATCCAGTTGTTTCTAGTAAGCAAATAAAATCAAACTATATTTTTAAGTGTTATTGGTACAGATAATCAAAAACTGTGACACAGGTGCTGCATTCAGGTACCACAGCAAAGATCTGACAAAAGAGCTTCATATTCAGCTGCACTCAGGTGGATCCATGGAGAGGGGGTGAGATAAAGAAAATATAAGAAGAAGAAAATGAAAGGAAAAATAACACAAAACAAGAGCACTCAGAGATTTCTGATGTCTACCAATCTGGATCTGGATCACCTCCAAAATTCAGTGGAGTCTTCCATAGCTTAATATCTATCTGTGGTGAAAATTTAGTGAGAATCTGTGAAGTAGTTTTGATGTAATTCTTCAAAGCCTGTATAAAGTGAAACTTGATCCAGAATCCAAATCTTTATCCAGATCACCTCCAAAATTTAATGGAGTCTTCCACGGCCTAATATGTATCAGTGTTTTGTCAAACTCTGTGCAGTAGTTTTGACTTAATCCTGTGACCAGACAGACAGACATATAAATAAACGCAGATGACCTTGGCAGACAACAAGAGAAACTTTTTAAGTTTAATAACCTAATGTTAACCTAATGTTTGCCACAAGTTCTTAGTTATTATAACCCACTGAAAAAAGCTGAACATATTTCACCGTGTTCAACAACATGAAATAATTTTTACACTGTATCATCATTATGGGCGCAATTTGGTGGGGGATAGGGGGACATGTCCCCCTATGAATACGAGTACATTTTATCACATTGCAGTTGTTTTTTTAATGAAAACTCAACCTATCATTCTTTTTGAGTTCTACACATGTGGTGATACCTTATTTACACCAGGATGTTAATGAAATCAATGCTGGCTATTCTCAGAATAAAGTACTTATATCCACAGTTTCAAATTGCATAAGTCAAATGGTGTCCACTTTATGGTCTTCTCAAAACATTAAAATTACTGTTCTGGATGCTCAGAATGCATCTGAGCTTATCTAGAAACCGTTAGCTTCTGGGGGCCTAAAGCAGCCCCCAGACCCCCGGCCTATGGGCTTCGGCCCTGTGGGCCTCGCACTTTGTCCCCCCCCCACAATTTCTAGTTCTAAATTGCGCCTTTGATCATCAGGTCCACCGAAGTACGCTAAACGTCTACAACACCAATTCCACTGAAGTTGGGACGTTGAGTAAAATCTAAATAAAAACAGAATATAATGATTTACAAATCCTCTTCAACCTATGTTCAACTGAATACACCAGAAAGACAAGATATTTAATGTTCAAACTAATAAACTTTATTGTTTTTGTGCAAATATTTGCTTATTTTCAAATGATGCCTGCAACACGTTTCAAAAAAGCTGGGACAGTGGTATGTTTACCACTGTGGTAAACATACCACTGTCCCAGCTGGTGTGTCTTTTAGGACCCTCCCTGGTAGTCCGTCAGGGCCCTGGGCCTTTCGGGGGTTCATCCTCTGCAGCAGAAACTAACAAAAGCATAATCACCAGTGAAGTTTTGACAGATTCTTCAGGAGTCTCCAAAAATACTTTATTCTATAATAGTATCCTGCAGATCATACAACCCTAATTCCAATGAATTTGGGACGTTGTGTGAAATGTAAATAAAAACAGAATACAATGATTTGCAAATCCTCTTCAACTTATATTCAATTGAATACACCACAAAGACAAGATATTTAGTGTTTAAACTGATAGACTTTATTGTTTTTGTGCAAATATTTGCTCATTTTGAAATGGATGCAAAGCTTGCACTGTGCATAATTTCTCCAATCACAGCCACGTAAGCCTATAATTTCTTCTGGGTTGTCTGGGTGTCTTGGTGGCTTTCCTCACTCTTCAACTTCTTGCACAGTTTTAGCACACACACAGTTTTTGAGAACTGTCTACTCCATGCAGATTTACCATAGAGTGCCATATTGTTTGTATATCTTTGTAATTGTTGTAAATAAAGTCTGAAACATATTCAGTGACAGCTTCACCATCAGAGAGCCTCGTCAACAAACTACCACAAAAGACTCCAAGCTGTCGTTGATGTTAAAAGGGGCAATACACAGTATTAAGAACAGGGGTATGTAAACTTTTGATCAGGTTCATTTGGGTAGTTCTCTTGTCATTTTGATTTAAAAAGAGTAAACCTGGTTGTGACAATAAATGGCTTCACCCAACCACTAACCATGAGTGAAAAAAAAAGTTTTTATGTTATCATTCATATTCTCTGAAAAATGGCCAAAAAAAAACAAAAATTCCGCCAGGGTATGTAAACTTTTGAGCTTAACTGTATATTTCAGTTTAAGTTTAATCAGGGTCTGGGAGCAATTTCAGGTGGCCTTAGAGAAGAGATTGGTAAAGTTAACTCTATCAGTGAAATTACAGATGCCAGAGTTGATGTTCCATTTGTGAGGATAGGCTTCAGGTCAAAGCCTGCAAGTTTGAAGATCACTCGGAAAGGAATCTTGTCCTGTGCAAATGACTGGAAGTGTGAGGTTGATATTGGTGACCAATTGGTTTTCCCTGTAAGTGTAGCGACGACGAATCAGCGTCCGGACCTGCTTGTGTGGTCAGAAGAGAAGAAGATAATGGCGTTGGACGAGTTGACAGTTCCCTGGGAAGAGAACATAGAGTGTGCCCAAGAATTTAAAAAGTCTCGGTTATGTTGAACTGGTAGAAGAGTGTTGTAGCAAAAAAAAAAACGTTCACCCTTGGAGTTAAGTACCAATAGACCATTCATCACTAAACACAGTTGTTTTTTTGGTAAACCGCGTTTGAGGTTCTGCATTCAAACAAAAAAACACCAATCCTGAATTTATCTTTGTCCCCTTCCTTGTATCTGCGTTGACCAACAGTGGATTCTACAAGGTGCCCACTAAGTGTGTAGCTCCCTCTTTGTGTCCTTTTCTCAACAACCTCAACTGCAACATGATGTTGCTTTGCCAAACATCACCAAAGCAGGATCCAGCTCTAGAGGCCTCTAAAGTCTCCTGCAGAGCATGGATTAAATCCACAGCCTCTCCAAGGTCAAGCGATGGTGTTTGAAGCATGTCAGTGAAACATTTGTCATCACTGAGGATCTGTCTAAATACTGCCAGTGCTCCAATAAACATCTGGTCTATCTGTGAAAGTAAAGCTGTGCTTCCAGAGATCTCTCACCACTCGTCTCTACATCTAGACATCTGGCAGTCTGTCCATGGGATTTTTTGCAGGCATGGCACCTACATGCACACCTCGTATCTCTCAGCCTCTGTAAGTCTCTGCGTGCATCTTTATACATGTGCATTTGAACTGACAACCACTTTTCATTCACATAAGAGTCTGACATATACACATACAGGTTTTACACCAATGCAAAGAACCAGCCAACCTCAGGCGCTGCTTTCACTGAGTCACCAATAATGAGGCTGAGGCAGTGTGCACTGCAGTGAACCTTAAAGACATGTTGAACCTGTGCTTTGATTCTTGCCGTAAACCCAGTGCATCTCCCTGATATCACTGATGCCCCATCGTAAATTTAACCTACAAGATTAGACTTGTAATCTGTCCAGACACTGTATTATTCTCTGTCTGAGTCAGGAAGCCAATGAAGAGAGGCCAATATGGGTGAGATATGCTCTCTCCTTCTAGTCCCCACCAGTACTCTAGCTGCAGCATTTTGAATTAACTGAAGGCTTTTCAGGGAACTTTTAGGACAACCTGATAATAATGAATTACACTAGTCCAGCCTAGAGGAAATAAATGCATGAATTAGTTTTTTCAGCATCACTCTGAGACAAGACCTTTCTAATTTTAGAGATATTGCGTAAATGCAAAAAAGCAGGTCCTACATATTTGTTTAATATGCGCTTTTGAATGACATATCCTGATCAAAATGACTCCAAGATTTCTCACAGTATTACTAGAGGTCAGGGTAATGCCATCCAGAGTAAGGATCTGGTTAGACACCATGTTTCTAAGATTTGTGGAAACATGGTGTCAAATCACAACAGAGTTGCCTCAAGGCGCTTCACACAGGTAAGGTCTAACCTTACCAACCCCCAGAGCAACAGTGGTAAGGAAAAACTCCCTCTGAGGAAGAAACCTCAAGCAGACCAGACTCAAAGGGGTTACCCTCTGCTTGGGCCATGATACAAACATAAATTACAGAAACAATTCACAGAACAATTCACGGACGAATATACAAGAATTGCTGTTGGTGCACAGGACAAGAGGGTCGCCAACACAAATACAACTCCCATCTCTGGATGGAGCTGCTTAAACAGAGAAAAAACAGAAAGACAAAAAATACTGTATAATTTGCCAGCATTAATCAACAAGAAAACAGAAGAAATACTAAGGTGATCACCGGCCGCTAGCCTCCGCTTCACTAAAAGACCCAGAATTTAGGTGAAGTTGAGGCCACGGCCCACTCCAATTACTAATAACATGAATTAAAAGAGTAAAAAGCGTAAAACAAAACTGTACCAGTATGCTAGCCATATGAAAGGGAAAAGAAGTGCGTCTTAAGTCTTGACTTGAAAGTCTCCACAGAATCTGACTGTTTTATTGATGCAGGGAGACCATTCCACAGAACAGGGGCACGATAAGAGAAAGCTCTGTGACCCGCAGACCTCTTATTCACCCTAGGGACACAAAGTAGTCCTGCACCCTGAGAACGTAAAGCTCGGGCCGGTACGTAAGGTTTAATTAGGTCAGCTAAGTAGGGAGGTGCCAGTCCATGAATAATTTTATAGGTTAGTAGCAGAACATTAAAATCTGATCTCACTAGGACAGGAAGCCAGTGAAGAGACGCCAAAATGGGTGTAATGTGGTCGAACTTTCTGCTTCGTGTCAAAAGTCTGGCTGCAGCATTTTGAACCAATTGGAGAACCCTAATGCTAGACTGCGGTAAACCAGAAAATAGAACATTTCAGTAGTCCAATCTAGAAGAGATGAACGCATGGATCAGGGTCTTAGCATCAGCCATAGACAGGATGGGACGAATCTTCGCTATATTTCGCAGGTGGAAGAAAGCAGTCCTAGTAATATTTCTAATATGGAGGCCAAAGGACAACGAAGGATCGAAAATTACCCCAAGGTTCCTCACTTTGTCAGTGTGATGTATGACACACGAGCCTAGGCTGAGTGTTAACTGGTCAAATTGATGCCGATGTCTCACTGGACCAAGAACCATCATTTCAGTCTTATCACAGTTTAAAAGTAGGAAGTTTCTAGACATCCAACTTCTCACTGCTGCAAGGCAATCTTCTAAGGATTTTATGTGAACAAGATTACCAGCAGTTATCGGCATATATAAATGAGTATCATCTGCATCGCAGTGAAAGGTAATCCCAAACCACCGCAATATGTGCCCAAGGGGTGCTATATAAAGGGAGGAAAAGCAGGGGGCCTAAGACAGACCCCTGTGGAACCCAAATTTCATGTCACTAAGGTTAGAGGTAGGGTTAATGTACAAAACACAGTGAAAACGACTGGTCAAGTATGACGTCAGCCATGCAAGGACACTCCCAGTAATCCCAAAATGATTTTCCAGCCTATCAAGTACAACCCCTGGCAAAAATTATGGAATCACCGGCCTCGGAGGATGCTCAGTCAGTTGTTTAATTTTGTAGAAAAAAAGCAGATCACAGACATGACACAAAACTAAAGTCATTTCAAATGGCAACTTTCTGGCTTTAAGAAACACTATAAGAAATCAAGAAAAAAAAGATTGTGGCAGTCAGTAACGGTACTTTTTTAGACCAAGCAGAGGAAAAAAATATGGAATCCACTCAATTCTGAGGAAAAAATTATGGAATCACCCTGTAAATTTTCATCCCCAAAACTAACACCTGCATCATATCAGATCTGCTCGTTAGTCTGCATCTAAAAAGGAGTGATCACACCTTGGAGAGCTGTTCCACCAAGTGGACTGACATGAATCATGGCTCCAACACAAGAGATGTCAATTGAAACAAAGGAGAGGATTATCAAACTCTTAAAAGAGAGTAAATCATCACGCAATGTTGCAAAAGATGTTGGTTGTTCACAGTCAGCTGTGTCTAAACTCTGGACCAAATACAAACAACATGGGAAGGTTGTTAAAGGCAAACATACTGGTAGACCAAGGAAGACATCAAAAGTGTCAAGACAGAAAACTTAAAGCAATATCTCTCAAAAATCGAAAAATGTACAACAAAACAAATGAGGAACGAATGGGAGGAAACTGGAGTCAACGTCTGTGACCGAACTGTAAGAAACCGCCTAAAGGAAATGGGATTTACATACAGAAAAGCTAAACGAAAGGCATCATTAACACCTAAACAGAAAAAAACAAGGTTACAATGGGCTAAGGAAAAGCAATTGTGGACTGTGGATGACTGGATGAAAGTCATATTCAGTGATGAATCTCGAATCTGCATTGGGCAAGGTGATGATGCTGGAACTTTTGTTTGGTGCCTTTCCTCTCTCTGCAGCTTCTCTCCCCCTGCCATCCCCTTATTATCCCATCCCCGTAGAGACGGTGCCTGCTCCCAGACCACCAATAACTAGCAAAAATCTATTTAAGCATAAAAATTCAAAAAGAAAAAATAATATAGCACCTTCAATTGCACCACAGACTAAAACAGTTAAATGTGGTCTATTAAACATTAGGTCTCTTTCTTCTAAGTCCCTGTTGGTAAATGATATAATAATTGATCAACGTATTGATTTATTCTGCCTAACAGAAACCTGGTTACAGCAGGATGAATATGTTAGTTTAAATGAGTCAACACCCCCGAGTCACACTAACTGTCAGAATGCTCGTAGCACGGGCCGGGGCGGAGGATTAGCAGCAATCTTCCATTCCAGCTTATTAATTAATCAAAAACCTAGACAGAGCTTTAATTCATTTGAAAGCTTGTCTCTTAGTCTTGTCCATCCAAATTGGAAGTCCCAAAAACCAGTTTTATTTGTTATTATCTATCGTCCACCTGGTCGTTACTGTGAGTTCTCTGTGAATTTTCAGACCTTTTGTCTGACTTAGTGCTTAGCTCAGATAAGATAATTATAGGGGCGATTTTAACATCCACACAGATGCTGAGAATGACAGCCTCAACACTGCATTTAATCTATTATTAGACTCTATCGGCTTTGCTCAAAAGTAAATGAGTCCACCCACCACTTTAATCATATTTTAGATCTTGTTCTGACTTATGGTATGGAAATAGAAGACTTAACAGTATTCCCTGAAAACTCCCTTCTGTCTGATCATTTTTTAATAACATTTACATTTACCCTGATGGACTACCCTGCAGTGGGGAATAAGTTTCATTACAATAGAAGTCTTTCAGAAAGCGCTGTAACTAGGTTTAAGGATATGATTCCTTCTTTATGTTCTCTAATGTCATATACCAACACAGAGCAGAGTAGCTACCTAAACTCTGTAAGGGAGCTAGAGTATCTCGTCAATAGTTTTACATCCTCATTGAAGACAACTTTGGATGCTGTAGCTCCTCTGAAAAAGAGAGCTTTAAATCAGAAGTGTCTGACTCCGTGGTATAACTCACAAACTCGTAGCTTAAAGCAGATAACCCGTAAGTTGGAGAGGAAATGGCGTCTCACTAATTTAGAAGATCTTCACTTAGCCTGGAAAAAGAGTTTGTTGCTCTATAAGAAAGCCCTCCGTGAAGCTAGGACATCTTTCTACTCATCACTAATTGAAGAAAATAAGAACAACCCCAGGTTTCTTTTCAGCACTGTAGCCAGGCTGACAAAGAGTCAGAGCTCTATTGAGCTGAGTATTCCATTAACTTTAACTAGTGATGACTTCATGACTTTCTTTGCTAACAAAATTTTGACTATTAGAGAAAAAATTACTCATAACCATCCCAAAGATGTATCGTTATCTTTGGCTGCTTTCAGTGATGCCGGTATTTGGTTAGACTCTTTCTCTCCGATTGTTCTGTCTGAGTTATTTTCATTAGTTACTTCATCCAAACCATCAACATGCTTATTAGACCCCATTCCTGCCAGGCTGCTCAAGGAAGTCCTACCATTATTTAATGCTTCAATCTAAATATGATCAATCTATCTTTGTTAGTTGGTTATGTACCACAGGCCTTTAAGGTGGCAGTAATTAAACCATTACTTAAAAAGCCATCACTTGACCCAGCTATCTTAGCTAATTATAGGCCAATCTCCAACCTTCCTTTTCTCTCAAAGATTCTTGAGAGGGTAGTTGTAAAACAGCTAACTGATCATCTGCAGAGGAATGGTCTATTTGAAGAGTTTCAGTCAGGTTTTAGAATTCATCATAGTACAGAAACAGCATTAGTGAAGGTTACAAATGATCTTCTTATGGCTTCGGACAGTGGACTTATCTCTGTGCTTGTTCTGTTGGACCTCAGTGCTGCTTTTGATACTGTTGACCATAAAATTTTATTACAGAGATTAGAGCATGTCATAGGTATTAAAGGCACTGCGCTGCGGTGGTTTGAATCATATTTGTCTAATAGATTACAGTTTGTTCATGTAAATGGGGAATCTTCTTCACAGACTAAAGTTAATTATGGAGTTCCACAAGGTTCTGTGCTAGGACCAATTTTATTCACTTTATACATGCTTCCCTTGGGCAGTATTATTAGACGGTATTGCTTAAATTTTCATTGTTACGCAGATGATACCCAGCTTTATCTATCCATGAAGCCAGAGGATACACACCAATTAGCTAAACTACAGGATTGTCTTACAGACATAAAGACATGGATGACCTCTAATTTCCTGCTTTTAAACTCAGATAAAACTGAAGTTATTGTACTTGGCCCCACAAATCTTCGAAGCATGTTGTCTAACCAGATCGTTACTCTGGATGGCATTTCCCTGATCTCTGGTAATACTGTGAGAAATCTTGGAGTTATTTTTGATCAGGATATGTCATTCAAAGCACATATTAAACAAATATGTAGGACTGCCTTTTTTCATTTACGCAATATCTCTAAAATCAGAAAGGTCTTGTCTCAGAGTGATGCTGAAAAACTAATTCATGCATTTATTTCCTCTAGGCTGGACTATTGTAATTCATTATTATCAGGTTGTCCTAAAAGTTCCCTAAAAAGCCTTCAGTTGGTTCAGAATGCTGCAGCTAGAGTACTGACGGGGATAGGCAGGAGAGAGCATATCTCACCCGTGTTGGCCTCTCTTCATTGGCTTCCTGTTAATTCTAGAATAGAATTTAAAATTCTTCTTCTTATTTATAAGGTTTGAATAATCAGGTCCATCTTATCTTAGGGGACCTCGTAGTACCATATTACCCCAATAGAGCGCTTCGCTCTCAGACTGCGGGCTTACTTGTAGTTCCTAGGGTTTGTAAGAGTAGAATGGGAGGCAGAGCCTTCAGCTTTCAGGCTCCTCTCCTGTGGAACCAGCTCCCAATTCAGATCAGGGAGACAGATACCCTCTCTACTTTTAAGATTAGGCTTAAAACTTTCCTTTTCGCTAAGGCTTATAGTTAGGGCTGGATCGGGTGACCCTGGACCATCCCTTGATTATGTTGCTTTAGACGTAGACTGTGGGGAGGTTCCCATGATGCACTGTTTCTTTCTTTTTTTGCTCCGTATGCATCACTCTGCATTTAATCATTAGTGATCGATCTCTGCCCCCCTTCTCGGCATGTCTTTTTCCTGGTTCTTTCCCTCAGCCCCAACCAGTCTCAGCAGAAGACTGCCCCTCCCTGAGCCTGGTTCTGCTGGAGGTTTCTTCCTGTTAAAAGGGAGTTTTTCCTTCCCACTGTGGCCAAGTGCTTGCTCATAGGGGGTCGTTTTGACGTTGGGGTTTTTCATGGTTATTGTATGGCCTTGCCTTGCAATATGGAGCGCCTTGGGGCAACTGTTTGTTGTGATTTGGCGCTATATAAGAAAAAAGTTGATTGATTGATTGATTGATTTCCAATGAGATTTATAAAGATGACTGCCTGAAGAGAACATGTAAATTTCCACAGTCATTGATGATATGGGGCTGTATGTCAGGTAAAGGCACTGGGGAGATGGCTGTCATTACATCATCAATAAATGCACAGGTTCATGTTGATATTTTGGACAATTGAAAGGATGTTTGGGGATGATGAAATCATTTTTCAAGATGATAATGCATCTTGCCATAGAGCAAAAAACTGCAAAAACATTCCTTGCAAAAAGACACATAGGGTCAATGTCATGGCATAGGGTCAATGTCAATGAGCAGATCTGATTTGATGCAGGTGTTAATTTGGGGGGATGAAAATTTACAGGGTGATTCCATAATTTTTTCCTCAGAATTGAGTGATTCCATATTTTTTTCCTCTGCTTGGTCTAAAAAAGTAACCGTTACTGACTGCCACAATCTTTTTTTCTTGATTTCTTATAGTGTTTCTTAAAGCCAGAAAGTTGCCATTTGAAATGACTTTAGTTTTGTGTCATGTCTGTGATCTGCTTTTTTTCTACAAAATTAAACAATTGAATGAACATCCTCTGAGGCCGGTGATTCCATAATTTTTGCCAGGGGTTGCAGAATATGATGATCCACTGTATCAAATGCAGCACTGAGATCTAAAAGCAACAGAACCGTATTGTAACCAAATCCATTGTAAGCAGAAGATCATTCACCACTTTCGTGAGATCTGTCTCTGTGGAATGATATTTTCTAAAAGCAGACTGCAGTGGCTCAAAGAGATTATTCTCAGTAAGATAGTCTACAAGCTGCTGTGACACCACTTTCATGGGTTTCATGTAGTGGAGGAGGATCAGGAACTTTTTCCAGTTTTGACTTAAAATTTATCAAGGTCAGGGTTTCTTGAACATCATCTGGGAGATTATTCCAGGTATGTGATATACAAGGTTGGGTAGGATTACTTTGAAAGAATACATGTTGATTACATGTATGTATGTACATACATTGGATTACTTGTAATCTGATTACTTTTGGATTACATTTCAAAGTAATCCTACCCAACCTTGGTGATGTATGATGACAAAACGCTGCTTTGCCATGTTTTGCTCTAACCCTTGGCATGGTCAGTAGGTCGACCCAGATGTCCTCAAGGTCCAAGAAGGTTCATATGTCAAACAAGCCAGAGATTTGCTTGGCTCCTAAATCACAAAGTGATTCATGCACAAGTAGCAAGTCTTTGAAACCAGTCCTCTGACTGAGGTTTTAGGCCTGGAGTAATGTCTTCATATTCCTGAGGTCTTCATTTCTGCATAATGTACTTGTTTGTCCACTTTCACCTGCTTTTACACAAAACCACCCTCGTCTGCTCCAGTAAAATCCTACTATTCACATTTTGTGAATCATGATTTCACCAGATGTCACATTTTTAAAAACCTGATGCCAAATCAGGACCTGAACTGCCACAGATTACACCAGAGTTCAGGTCCTGATTTGGCATCAGGTTTGTTTTTTTTTTGTTTGTTTGTTTTTTTTGCCAAAAATGTGAACAATCCCCAATCAAAAATCAGCAAAGGGAGACGGCATTTCAACACCCGACCTCGCTGTGGACCGTGCAGTTTTGTTTTCCAACTTGCATGCAGACTGACTCCTCAAGGTGGACAAAAGTGTCTCACGCACACGTGTAAGATGAGCACTCATCTACATCACAGAAGCTCAAAGGGGCGCTGTTGGGACTCGAACCCCCAACTTCTCAAAGCAGCCTGTGTCTCTGAGCTTTTGTCTGTCATCCTTTCATTCCTCCGTTTCATCTCTCTGCTCATCAGCCTCCTGTCTTTATCCTTTCACGTCACCTTATTACCCGTTCTTTATCCATTTATCTTTCGTCACCATGGTAACTTGATCCCTTTTATTTGCTCCCCCAGTCCTATTCCCAACCCCTCTCATGCTTTCTCTTTTTTCCTTCACTGTCATTCATTCATAAACTCCCTATTTTATGTAAGTATTTTACATTCTTTCCCTCTTCCGTCCATCTCAAAACCATCATTAAAGAATCTTTTAATGAACAAAACTTCCTGATTTTTTAAATCTTCTCAGTGTCTGAAGGTTCACGGAAAACCAGTCGACCTGCGAAAGACACAGATTTGATTTTCCCACGTGGGTTTTCTGTATCAGTCTCTTTCCACGTTTCTCCTCCAGTCTGTGAGCAGGTGTTCCCCGGTGAATATATACATCAAAAACACAACCCTTCAAAAAAAAAAAAAAAAAAGTCAAAGTGACAAAATCCCATTCCACACAATTTTATTATTGACCACAGCACTGTGCTCGTAGGGCGCGGACCTCCGCCAACACTAGCTTCCAATTTCAAACATTTTTAACTTGGAAAAAATTCAATGTGAACGCCCTGTTAGAAGTGATTTTTCATAAGCTAAAATATAATACAAAATATAGATCAAAAGGTCTTTTCAATGTTAAAAACTATGGTAACACTTTACTTGAAGGTATTGTCACAATAGTGATATAACACTGTCATAAATGTTACATGACACTGTCATAGGTGTTACATGACACAGTCATGAATGTGTCATAAACATTATGTCAATGTCATAAATATTTATGACCGCTGTCATTAAGTGTCATTCGGTTTTGGAATGACAAGTTGGCATACAAATGATACAACTTCAATACAACTTCTGGCTATGTCGCTTTGATTAATGTGAAGTTGTCATATTCAAGACAACCTAAAAAATATCAACTTGTCATTAGAAAAACCGAATGACACCTAATGACAGCAGTCATAAACATTTATGGCATCGACATAATGCTTATGACACATTCATGACTGCGTCATGTTACACTTATGACAGTGTCGCTATTATGACGATACCTTCAAGTAAAGTGTTACCAAAACTATCAAGTATTCGCTAAATCCGCAATATGGATCAGATGTGGATCAAAAAGTCTATTCATTGAGAGTGCCAGTATGTACCTCATTGTCCCAGTGAGAGTGATTGAGGCACTTTTAATTGAGATATGATGCAAAATGTAAACCAAATGGACTTTTCAATGTTAAATTCAAATGCCCACAAAATCCACAATCCAGATCAGATCTGGATCAAACTTTGCCGGGTGACTGTGAGTGCCAGTCTGCACCTCACTGTCAAATATGAGAGTGATTGGGGCATTTCTGATTAAGATATAATGTAAAATATACATTAAATGTGGTTTTTCATGTTAAATTTAAATGGCCACAAACTCTGTAATCCGGATCAGATCTGGATCAAACTTTGTCACCTGGTAAAGGATACCATCCTACATAATACTTTCAAATATGAAAGAGATTTGATCTTTTTTGACAGAGTTATGCATTTTTTAATATTTGTTGAATGTTAAAGATAGGGATTTTTCAATTTTTCCAAGATTTTTCCTGACTTTGAACTTTAACTGAATCAGTTCTTGCCTATCAAGATATGTAACTTCAGTAAAAACAAATTCATAGCGATATGGTATGGAAATAGAAGACTTAACAGTATTCCCTGAAAACTCCCTTCTGTCTGATCATTTTTTAATAACATTTACATTTACTCTGATGGACTACCCAGCAGTAGGGAATAAGTTTCATTACACTAGAAGTCTTTCAGAAAGCGCTGTAACTAGGTTTAAGGATATGATTCCTTCTTTATGTTCTCTAATGCCATATAACAACACAGTGCAGAGTAGCTACCTAAACTCTGTAAGGGAGATAGAGTATCTCGTCAATAGTTTTACATCCTCATGAAGACAACTTTGGATGCTGTAGCTCCTCTGAAAAAGAGAGCTTTAAATCAGAAGTGTCTGACTCCATGGTATAACTCTCAAACTCGTAGCTTAAAGCAGATAACCCGTAAGTTGGAGAGGAAATGGCGTCTCACTAATTTAGAAGATCTTCACTTAGCCTGGAAAAAGAGTCTGTTGCTCTATAAAAAAGCCCTCCGTAAAGCTAGGACATCTTTCTACTCATCACTAATTGAAGAAAATAAGAACAACCCCAGGTTTCTTTTCAGCACTGTAGCCAGGCTGACAAAGAGTCAGAGCTCTATTGAGCTGAGTATTCCATTATCTTTAACTAGTAATGAGTTCATGACTTTCTTTGCTAACAAAATTTTAACTATTAGAGAAAAAATTACTCATAACCATCCCAAAGACGTATCGTTATCTTTGGCTGCTTTCAGTGATGCCGGTATTTGGTTAGACTCTTTCTCTCCGATTGTTCTGTCTGAGTTATTTTCATTAGTTACTTCATCCAAACCATCAACATGTTTATTAGACCCCATTCCTACCAGGCTGCTCAAGGAAGCCCTACCATTATTTAATGCTTCGATCTTAAATATGATCAATCTATCTTTGTTAGTTGGCTATGTACCACAGGCTTTTAAGGTGGCAGTAATTAAACCATTACTTAAAAAGCCATCACTTGACCCAGCTATCTTAGCTAATTATAGGCCAATCTCCAACCTTCCTTTTCTCTCAAAAATTCTTGAAAGGGTAGTTGTAAAACAGCTAACTGATCATCTGCAGAGGAATGGTCTATTTGAAGAGTTTCAGTCAGGTTTTAGAATTCATCATAGTACAGAAACAGCATTAGTGAAGGTTACAAATGATCTTCTTATGGCCTCGGACAGTGGACTCATCTCTGTGCTTGTTCTGTTAGACCTCAGTGCTGCTTTTGATACTGTTGACCATAAAATTTTATTACAGAGATTAGAGCATGCCATAGGTATTAAAGGCACTGCGCTGCGGTGGTTTGAATCATATTTGTCTAATAGATTACAATTTGTTCATGTAAATGGGGAATCTTCTTCACAGACTAAAGTTAATTATGGAGTTCCACAAGGTTCTGTGCTAGGACCAATTTTATTCACTTTATATATGCTTCCCTTAGGCAGTATTATTAGACGGTATTGCTTAAATTTTCATTGTTACGCAGATGATACCCAGCTTTATCTATCCATGAAGCCAGAGGACACACACCAATTAGCTAAACTGCAGGATTGTCTTACAGACATAAAGACATGGATGACCTCTAATTTCCTGCTTTTAAACTCAGATAAAACTGAAGTTATTGTTCTTGGCCCCACAAATCTTAGAAACATGGTGTCTAACCAGATCCTTACTCTGGATGGCATTACCCTGACCTCTAGTAATACTGTGAGAAATCTTGGAGTCATTTTTGATCAGGATATGTCATTCAAAGCGCATATTAAACAAATATGTAGGACTGCTTTTTTGCATTTACGCAATATCTCTAAAATCAGAAAGGTCTTGTCTCAGAGTGATGCTGAAAAACTAATTCATGCATTTATTCCTCTAGGCTGGACTATTGTAATTCATTATTATCAGGTTGTCCTAAAAGTTCCCTAAAAAGCCTTCAGTTAATTCAAAATGCTGCAGCTAGAGTGCTGACGGGGACTAGAAGGAGAGAGCATATCTCACCCATATTGGCCTCTCTTCATTGGCTTCCTGTTAATTCTAGAATAGAATTTAAAATTCTTCTTCTTACTTATAAGGTTTTGAATAATCAGGTCCCATCTTATCTTAGGGACCTCGTAGTACCATATCACCCCAATAGAGCGCTTCGCTCTCAGACTGCAGGCTTACTTGTAGTTCCTAGGGTTTGTAAGAGTAGAATGGGAGGCAGAGCCTTCAGCTTTCAGGCTCCTCTCCTGTGGAACCAGCTCCCAATTCAGATCAGGGAGACAGACACCCTCTCTACTTTTAAGATTAGGCTTAAAACTTTCCTTTTTGCTAAAGCTTATAGTTAGGGCTGGATCAGGTGACCCTGAACCATCCCTTAGTTATGCTGCTATAGACGTAGACTGCTGGGGGGGTTCCCATGATGCACTGTTTCTTTCTCTTTTTGCTCTGTATGCACCACTCTGCATTTAATCATTAGTGATCGATCTCTGCTCCCCTCCACAGCATGTCTTTTTCCTGGTTCTCTCCCTCAGCCCCAACCAGTCCCAGCAGAAGACTGCCCCTCCCTGAGCCTGGTTCTGCTGGAGGTTTCTTCCTGTTAAAAGGGAGTTTTTCCTTCCCACTGTAGCCAAGTGCTTGCTCACAGGGGGTCGTTTTGACCGTTGGGGTTTTACATCATTATTGTATGGCCTTGCCTTACAATATAAAGCGCCTTGGGGCAACTGTTTGTTGTGATTTGGCGCTATATAAAAAAAAAATTGATTGATTGATTGATTGATATATGAAAACTTGTGGGCTCCAGGCTGTTCATAAACAGACAAACACACAAAGAGGAGCGATTACACAACCTCCTCCACCTTTGTTGGCAGAGGTAATAATCCAAACAACAACTATGACAATGTTGTCTTTATTTTGGCTGCCCCCATGTGTACAGGGTCCCCACAGCAGGTTCTTATCAGGACTTGGCACACGTTTTGGCTGGGTGCTCTCAATAAATAAATAAATAGTAAAAAAAACAAGTTATTCATTTAAAAAAAATACCTATTTATATTAAGTTTATATATTATTAAAGGTTTGACAGAGGTGCTGTCAGGTTTAATGGAGGCAGAAAACAGAAGACACACACACACACACAATTACTGCCCAAACAGAATGCACACTGTAAAACAGTCATAGAAAACAAAAGAGGGTGTGGAATAAAACTCAGTATCAAACACAAATGATGTGGACAGATTCAGCAGTGCACACCACACACACAGCTGAAATGTTGCACAGTGTAAATACACACACACACACATATGACTGTTGTGTGCGACGCGGCATTGCTGTGCAGTTTGCAGTGTGTTCCAGGCATTACATCAGATGTATGAGTTTCAGCTCCTCTCACTGCCTGGAGGCCAGGAGAACCCTCAAGGAATCCAGACCAGCCGCACCATGGAGAGGTGCCCCAAACCATCTCACATGCAAAAAGCAGACCAGACCTTTGAGGACAAGATCTAATCCCAAATCCCACAAAAATGGTGGGAATCGTGTGGGTCATCCTCTCTGAAATCTCGTAACTTTCCAACTCAGAGTTTAACAGCTTTATTCATCTCCACATATGAAATATCAATGACAAATGGATCACAAAGATGAGAACTGTACCTGCCAGTATCATCATGCAAAGAGACCTTTTCTTGGATGGGCCGTTTTTGTCCCACCCACACATGAGGTTATAGTTTCCGACCCGGTCACACAGTTCCCGCATGATGTTCTCCGCATGCATTGATGTTAATGTTCCACATTTGGGAACAGGGTGATAGCCAGCCTCTGATCCTTGTGGTTCTCCCGAGGTTCCATGCTTTGCAGCTTTGAAATCAAATCATTCCTGACATCATATCCTCGTAAATATCCTGTTTCTGTTCGAAAGGCATAATTTCACTGTCATAGATTTTTCATCTTCCTCCATAGATTTAAAATTTTAACAACTTTCTTGACTCTTGTCATCAAATATCTAAAAGATTGTAGCTTCCAGGCGGATGAGAACTTTTCTCTCTTTTTTTTAGGTCTATCTGGAATATTGTTGGTTCTTGGTGGGACGCTGGGCCTGTGGCTAAAGACCCCCCTGACTAATGTTAAGAGCTTACACAAACATCTGAAACTTAAACATATGTCAGGCATTACTAAAACACTAAAACCCACAAACCCATTTCTTATTTCCAATATTTCTTACAGCTTGAGCTTTAATACATCATCGTAAAAAAAAAAAAAAAAAGGATTTTTGACGAGCCAGCTGGCCTGGGTTCCAAACTGTCAAGTTTCGCCCTTTTGTTTCTTCTTGTTCTTTCCTTTACTGGTTTTTATATGTCTGCTGAGGCCTGGGAGCACTTAGACGGGATCGGAGGAAAGAGAGCAGAAATTACAGTGAGGGATGAGAAGGAGAGAAGAAGCTCGGAGTGATGGAGTGACGGCAGACCAGTTAGATTTCAGCAGCTCCAAACAGACTCCCACTGACAGATTACTTCGCTCTGCCTTAGAACAACTAACACTCGTCTGCTTATCGGCATCTCGGCAACACCGCCTGAGCAAACAAACTCATTAATTCACAGGCTGCAATCAAAAAACAAACACAACCTTTCGCTCTGAGGACTGAAGAAATCTGATCCAATTGGGAGGCCGACGTGCTTATTTGTGTCTGACAAATTTCCTCCAAAAGCACTTTAGTGAGACAAAGTGAAGCCTGAGTTACTGATGGTTCACGAAGACGCACAAATGATGTCTTTAAGACAGACTGGCCGCCTGCTTCTGCAGTTCTTCTGCTCGCTCGCGGCAATTGTGCACAAAGGCTACACTTCAACAGCATAACATTTGGGGGCACTGCAGCACAAAACTGTTTTGACTGACCATCAGAAATAGAAGAAAGTAACAATACAAAGTGGTATAACTACATTTATTTATCCGCCCATCCTCTGAACATGTCAAAGTTAAAAACAGCTATATTTTTTTTAACTGTTTTCTTGTGATAAGTAACATACCATATTTTCCGGAGTATAAGTCACACCTGTTATTAAATGCGTCTTGAAGAGTAAAAACTCATGTACGTACAGTGCACCTTTTCTACATTTTATGCTACATCCTTATTCCAAAATAGATGAAATTTGTTTGTTTTTTTCTCCTCGAAATTATCCACACAATACCCCATAATGACAATGATAATATTTGTTTCTGAGTGTGCAAAGGCAACCCGCAGGTAGTTCCATGGGTGAGTTGTATGTAGACCTGGTTCAATTCTTGGTCAAGCTACATGTCTCCATCCTTGGAAGAGAAACTTCTTCAGCATCGTCCCAGTCCTCCAAGCTGTACATGATACCAGCTTTGGCTGGAGAAGTAGCCTGTGATGGATTGGCATCCCACCCAGCTGGAGTTGTAGATTCATTCATTAATTTTCTGCCACTTATCTGAATCACAGTGGCATCAGTCCAAGTAGCACACCCCACACTTCCCTATCCTCAGACAAGTCCTGTAACTCTTCTCAGGGGATGTCAAGGTGTTCCCAAACCAGCTGGGAAATATAATGCCTCTGGCATGTCCTGGATCTTCCCTAGGGCCTCCTCCCAGTTGGACATGACTGGAAGACCTCCCTAGGGAGACGACAGGAGGCACCTTCACCACATAACTGAATCACCTCAACTGGCTTCTTTTGATACAAAAAAGTAGCGGCTCTACTCAGAGTCCCTCCCAGATATTTGAGCTTCTCACTCTGTCCAGGAGTTTAAGCATTGATACCTTACATAGGAACGTCATTTCTACCACTTGTGTCCGTGACCTCGTTCTGTTGGTCATTACCCAAAGTTCATGTCCATAGGTGAGGACAGGAGCATAAAGTGACTGGTAAACTGAGAGTCTCTCCTTCTGGCTCAGCTCCTTCTTCACCACTACAGACTGGTACAGCACCCAAAAACATCAGACGCCAACCCAGTCTGTCTACTGATCTAACACTCCAACTTACCCCCACTCGTGAACAAGACCTTGAGATACATGAAGTCCTTCACTGCCATTAATCTCTTATACACTTTATGTTGTAGAATGTGGGGATTAACACAAGAACCAATGAGCCTCAAACAGGACTTAACTGTCCAAAGATGAATCTCTCCTTTCCAGCAACAACATCTGAGCCACACCAAAAGGTAAACAGAACTCAAGTGTACAAATTAAAACGTGATCAAACACAAGCATTCCACCAAACAGTGGAACACAAATATTTAAATGCTCAATGAATGAATCCACTTTTGTTTCATCAGTGTTTAAGTTACATTTCAATGGCCATAAACGTTGGAGTTCTTTTTTTAAAAAACAAATTTAACAAATATATTTAACATATATTAGCCCAAAGATCAATAAATTAAATATAAAGACTTTTTTATTGGACTCGGAGCAACATGTTGCAGGTTAAAGGTTGTCCTGCTTGAAACTCTCTCCACTAATTGATTTGAAATTAGATAATAACAGCTTTTCCTGTTGCTAAATTACAGCTACATCCTCTCAGGAGTCCAAACACCCTCTGGGCTCAAATGGGGGAGGAGACAGAAAACTGAAGTGAGGATGTCCACGCTTGGACTTTCAGATCTTCCTCAGATTAGACGAGGATGAGACAGACATGACCAGAGAGGAAAATTATCTGCAAACTGTGGGGGTTAAAATCGGGGTCATCTTCACAGGAAGTCACAAGTGATCAGTCACTAATGAGAATCGCAAGTTTCCTCCACATCACTCAGACATGACAGAGTTCTTACATTTTAAATCATTTCAGAACAAAGGAAAGGAAACCAGCAAATATCTAAAAGTTGGGTGCATTTATACTCAACAAAAATATAAACGCAACACTTTTGGTTTTGCTCCCATTTTGTATGAGATGAACTCAAAGATCTAAAACTTTTTCCACATACACAATATCACCATTTCCCTCAAATATTGTTCACAAACCAGTCTAAATCTGTGATAGTGAGCACTTGTCCTTTGCTGAGATAATCCATCCCACCTCACAGGTGTGCCATATCAAGATGCTGATTAGACACCATGATTAGTGCACAGGTGTGCCTTAGACTGCCCACAATAAAAGGCCACTCTGAAAGGTGCAGTTTTGTTTTATTGGGGGGGGGATACCAGTCAGTATCTGGTGTGACCACCATTTGCCTCATGCAGTGCAACACATCTCCTTCGCATCATCCGTGAAGAGAACACCTCTCCAACGTGCCAAACGCCAGCGAATGTGAGCATTTGCCCACTCAAGTCAGTTACGACGACGAACTGGAGTCAGGTCGAAACCCCGATGAGGACGACGAGCATGCAGATGAGCTTCCCTGAGACGGTTTCTGACAGTTTGTGCAGAAACTCTTTGGTTATGCAAACCGATTGTTTCAGCAGCTGTCCGAGTGGCTGGTCTCAGACGATCTTGGAGGTGAACATGCTGGATGTGGAGGTCCTGGGCTGGTGTGGTTACACGTGGTCTGCGGTTGTGAGGCTGGTTGGATGTACTGCCAAATTCTCTGAAACGCCTTTGGAGACGGCTTATGGTAGAGACATGAACATTCAATACACGAGCAACAGCTCTGGTTGACATTCCTGCTGTCAGCATGCCAACTGCACGCTCCCTCAAATCTTGCGACATCTGTGGCATTGTGCTGTGTGATAAAACTGCACCTTTCAGAGTGGCCTTTTATTGAGGTGGGATGGATTATCTCAGCAAAGGAGAAGTGCTCACTATCACAGATTTAGACTGGTTTGTGAACAATATTTGAGGGAAATGGTGATATTGTGTATGTGGAAAAAGTTTTAGATCTTAGAGTTCATCTCATACAAAATGGGAGCAAACCCAAAACTGTTGCATTTACATTTTTGTTGAGTGTATGTATGTATATGTGTGTGTATGTATCATTAATAAAGTACATAAAATTGTGCACATAACAATAGCTAACTGTTTTAATAAGCTTCTTTAGTCATAGTATTTATGAAATATTATCTGATAAATAAAACACAGCCAAAAATTCTGGCTATAATCTGTTCAATAATTATTCTGAGAGCAATTATTAGGAAAATACTGAGAAACATGTTCCAATGTCTTTCTAAATTACATTTAATCCATTACAGTTCATAATTTGTAAACGTTGCCATTGTGTTGAAGCATTTTCTTTATTTTAACAAAGTTGCAGTCTTTACATAATATGCTGTATAATTCTCTTTGAGCCAGCTTGGCGTTACAGTGCTCAGCATAAACGAGTACACCCCAAAAGATCTGTCAGAAAACATTCACTTTTCTTTCCAAATCAACATTTTCTACAAGACACCAAACCACAAAATACTCCCACACATGTGGACCATTGGTTGCAAAAAAGATTTGCTCATTTGCACACACAAAGTATTTTTCCTAACAAATTCATTCAAGAGCATGTTGCAAAAAGGAGTGCACCCCAATGACAGTCTGTGGGGCAAAGCAAAATTTTAGACTACAAAATTGTAATTAACAAGAATTTGATCAAAGGTGAGTTTAATTATTCATGAAGCAGATGTCCAGCAGACAGCTGATCGTTACTTAACAAACACCACGCCTTCCCGTTTCATGCTGTTAGCAAGGAAACCACATGGAAGAGAAATGTCACAAGGCCTGAGAAAGAAAATAATTTCTTTCCACGAGAACGGTGAAGATTACGAGAAGATCAGGAGGCTTTACTTATCAGTCAGAATACTGTGGCCAAAGTGATGCAAAGTGTTACAGGAAGTCACTTAAATGGCTTAATTACTTTAACTGCATCCTGGTCACAGTGTTAAACTGCCCCTACACGTGGTCCTCCAGCTCACCCTAAACCCCTGTGGGAGGTTTGTTGAGGGAATCAGGACTCCACTGCCACAGAAGAACCTGCACCCAGCTCATGGCCAAAAACCAAGACCTGCTTCTTCTCTGTGTAACAGATTCTGCTGCCATCTTCTCCCGACAGACGGCACACGTTTTGAAAGGGACAGAGGAAAGTAACTGGGAGCTCCATCCCTGGAATAGACCCGTCCAGTAGAGCACGGCGGGGCTCAGGTACACACAGTTTACCGCTTTGGTTCCAAACCTTCATTAAAGTCCACCGAGCAGGAAATTCTGCCGGAAAACTGGAGGAAATCCTGTGAGCTGCCTTTGGCTGACGACTGCAATGAAACAAAGAGCACTGCAGTCATCGGGCTCCGCTACTGCCTCAGCATCATTAAACTGGAATATAATAGATCAGAACTAATAACAGGAGTAGGAGCAGGACGGAGCGAATGGACAAAAACTCAACTGCATTGATTTTTCAAATTAATATTCACATCCAACTGATTTTAAAGCCACTTCTGGCATCAGTACTTGAGATTTCTGTAAATGGTCCATCAGCCGCTAAACCCCAGAGTGGGCGGGGCCTCCTGCCTCATCCATATGCAGCAGTTAATGTGATTGACAGATGTGTCAAAGACGATTGAGTTGCGCAAAAGTACGCAAATGTGTAATGTTGTAGTATGGCCTCGTCCACACGGATACAAATTAATCTCTGTTTTCAAGTGGCGTTCCGTAAACACGACAACGTTTCAAGATTTATCTGCGTCCACACTAAAACACCCCAACAAACTGTGGTACATATGCCAGGCCTGTAGGTGGTGCTGTACGTTGTGTGAGTGCACACACATGCATTTTTCTGTTATCCACTGGACTTTCTGCAGCAGGAAACCGGAGAGAGAGAGAGAGAGAGAGAGAGAGAGACGCTACCAGCTAAAAATGAGCTAAATAATAATTCATTCATTTTCCACACCAGTTTGGATCTAGTGTGTGTGTGTGTGGGGGGGCCTCATGCACAAATTTCTCCCCCATTCAAGTGGTCAGCGTCAAATCATCAGAAAAATGACATTGGATAATTAAAACCTTTCCTTGGACTTTCTATGGCTGGAAAACAACACAGCCATAAAAAACACAGT